>NC_041233.1:119711614-119753275 GCF_002837175.3 Physeter macrocephalus | reverse complement strand
AGGAAACCATAAACAAGACGAAAAGACAACCCTCAGAATGGGAGAAAATATTTTCAAACGAATCAACGGACAAAGGATTAATCTCGAAAATATATAAACAGCTCACGTAGCTCAGTATTAAAAAAAAAAAAACAAACAACCCAATAAAAAAATGGGCAGAAGACCTAAATAGACATTTCTGCAAAGAAGACATACAGATGGCTAAGAGGCACATGAAAAGCTGCTCAACAACAGTAATTATTAGAGAAATGCAAATCAAAACTACAATGAGGTATCACCTCACACCAGTTAGAATGGGCATCATCAGAAAATCTACAAACGTCAAACGCTGGAGAGGGTGTGGAGAAAAGGGAACCCTTACAAATAGAACTACCATATGACCCAGCAATCCCACTACTGGGCATATACCCTGAGAAAACCATAATTCAAAAAGAAACATGCACCCCAATGTTCACTGAAGCACTATTTACAATAGCCAGGTCATAGAAGCAACCTAAATGCCCATCGAGAGACGAATGGATAAAGAAGATGTGGTACATAGATACAATGGAATATTACTCGGCCATGAAAAGGAATGAAATTGGGTCATTTGTAGAGATGTGGATGGACCTAGAGACTGTCATACAGAGTGAAGTAAGTCCGAAAGAGAAAAAAATATATCGTATATTAACGCATATATGTGGAATCTAGGAAAATGGTATAGAAAAACTGGTTTGCAGGGCAGAAATAGACACAGATGTAGAGAACAAGCGTGTGGACACCAAGCGGGCGAAAGCGGGGGTGATGGTGGGATGAACTGGGCGATTGGGATTCACATGTATACACTGATGTGTATAAAATGGATGACTAATAAGAACCTGCTGTATAAAAAAATAAATTTAAATTTTTAAAAAAGATAAACTTTAAAAACAAAACAAAGAAAAAAAAGGAATATAATGTGTTAGCATCATGCCCAGCCTGTACCATTTAATTCAATATAGCCCTTTTTCTACAAACTAAGGCTTTTAGTGCCTTCATAAAAAATAAGTTAAAGACAATTACCTTAGCTCAATATTTATGTATTTTTCAGTACTAAAATTCCAAATAAGGCTGTATTTTAAGACTTACCTTTTAAATTTGTACTTTTTTAGAGGACCATATGTCATGAACATTTTTTTTTTTTCAAATCAGATTATATGTTCCTTGTTTTTACAGAGGGAAGCAGGTGTCACTATGGTCATAGCAGTACATGAAGGGCACAAAGAGCTGAAGAGTTAACACTCGTCTTACTAGCTAGGTTTTTCCACTGTTTTCCAAAATATCTGGAGGTGATTAATGCCTATTCCTGGGAAATTGATAAAGTTTTCTGGACTCTGGGTTTAATGGAAACATTTAAGTGCAGAAAGCTTCTGAGAGGTAAAACATTCATTTTCCTTTGCATTTAGTCCCCAAATGGAGACAAATAGCTTAAAAGCAATATTAACCTCAATGTGCTTAGGCTATTTATCTTCATAAGAAACAGTCGGAAAACAAGGAAACAAAGCCCATAAAGATGATTTTATTTAATCACAGAAGTATATCTCACCAAAAATCTTTAGCTATTTCCTTGGGGCTTAATTCTAACCTCAGTAACTCATGCACAAATTCTAGGGATGTCAGGGGGAGCCGTGTGCACGTGGAACTCTGGGCCAAATTTGGTTGTCATGGATGAATTAGCCAAAGAAGGCAGTAGGTCAATTTCTTAAAACATAAAGTGCTCTCATTCTGTGATCCTCTTCCATCTTTCCAAATTTATTGACCTAACCAGTAATAATTATTGTATCTCCATAACAGACACCAAACCACACTTTCAAGGCATGCATCGTAGAGTCAGTGGCCTTAGAACACGTACCTTTCCACAGAAATGTTAATAATCTGGCGGTACTATTTCACCCTGGCAAGAAGAGAGTATTGTGACATGCTTTGCGAGAAGGTCAGTTTCACTTCAGGAAAAACGCTAACGTTTTAAAAGTCAGCCATTAAATCGGAGTCATCACTGCATTTTTGTTATCTTATTACAGGACAGTAATCCGATTTCTCTAGTGCCACAGTTATTTCGGTAGGCTTAAAAATATTTATTCAAAGTCAAGATGTATCAGTGAAAAGATCTGAATCATTTTCTACGTTCCAAAGAAACTGTGTTTAAGAAAATCTGCCTTGAAAAATGTTGATCCAGATATTTTGGGCATGCCTAGTTTTTCCTCGTAAGCTAAAAGTTCTTCAAACTTCATGCAACTTGTTAGAATAATACTGCTTCCCTCAGGGTCTAACCCCAGCTCTCTCCTTAGTGAGTAAATTTAACGTTCAATGTCTTATGTACCTTGAGCTACACATCATGACTGGTCTTATACCAAGTCTCTGCACACTGATCATCTAAAGGGAGAGCTTAGTGACTCATCCACTCTGCCTGAAGTCATTTACTGTCCTTTTCTCAAGTTCCATGCCAGAGTCATCCATAGACATTTTGACGGATTCAGTTACACTCAAACTGTAGTGTGACTCAAGAATCTTCTGCAGCGGAAGATTCTTGGGCCCTGCCTGCCAAAATGTTTAGTTCTGTGGTCTGGTGTGAACTCTGCACTTTTAATAAGCCCTCCACGTGGTTATGATGTTATTCATCCACAGACTACACTTTGGATAAACACTGGCGTCAAGAAAGTGGAAGCTGAGTCGACAGTAAAGAACGTGGTGAGAATTCCAGGGACAGGAAAGCTATGTGTACATCATCACCATTTTGACAAAGGCAGGGAAAGCTTAGTGTTAAGGGGGCCTCGTAAGCACCCCTGGCTATGTACGGCCCTCAGTAATCGGGAATTAAATCAAATGCTATTCTTTACTGACTTTGCTATATGTATGTAGCAACACTGCCACGCTGATGCTATCTGTTATGATTCTCATAACACTGTTATCCATGATTATGATGGGCTAAATTATATAACCCCCAAATTCACATAATGAAATCTTAGCCCCGCAGTTCCTCAGAGTGTAACCATATTTGGAGATAGTCTTTAAAGAGAGTTTGATTAATAATTAAGCCAGGATGACAGTCATAAACGGAGACTGTCCCAGAGAACTGGGACCTCCGTGAACCTCACTGTAAGACATATCTAGCTGGAGCACAAAGACATACTCAGGTTGCATTTCACGGCATTTGGCCTCCTGAAAGAGAGCCAACCTGAAGATAAGGCAGCTTTCATACCTCCTCACTTCAAAAGCATGTGATTCATACCTGTTATATTTTTTTGTGGCTTGTACTTTTTATTAACATAAAAATACACGTGGGGGACTTCCAGTCATGGCAGCCGAGTGGGGTGGTCATGCAAACCCTTTCGCAGACGATGATGAAATTTGAAGAAAACTTTAAGTACTATTTAAAGGACCTGGGAAGCATGCAGAAGTGGATGGAGTCTTGAAAAACTGCCACTAGAGGAGGGCGTTTATCGCTTTTTCGCCCAAACACGCATCCCAATTCCTGAGATTATGGGGTAGAAAACCACAGCCTTACTCTCTTGGGTTAGAGTGGCAAAGAGAGTGCAGAGCTGGAAAAACAGCAGAAAAGCATCAAAAACCAGACAGATGTCACCGAAGAGAGCACTCTTGAAAAGCTGCTGTGGAAAGGGCGAGGGTTGTGAGCTTCTCGCTGTCTTGACCAAGCCCACTCCCTGAAACCTAAGGCAACAGAAAAAACGTAGCCTCACTCGCTTGATTAAAGGTGGCAAGGAGAATGCAGTGTCGGAAGAGAAACTCTAAATTTAAAGAGAAAATTCTGGAAGTGAAAAGAAAAGAGTAAGAACAGACGCCGTATCTGAATATAAATCTGCCCAAACGCTAGGCAGACTTTTTTTTTAAATGAATTTTTGAATTTTATTTTATTTTTTTATACAGCAGGTTCTTATTAGTTATCCATTTTATACATATTAGTGTATATATGTCAATCCCAATCTGCCAATTCATCCTAGGCAAACTTCTAACCTCTACATGGGCAGGGAAGACCCAGGGGGCTTGGGGCAGGCGTGGGGCAGGCAGATACCAGAGCAAAATTTATCTCTAAAAGACTTTGTTGCACTGGGAGAAATTCTGTGAGTTTGCTGCTTTTGGAATGGAAGGCATTTCCTAACCCATGCTCAGCTTCGATGGCAGAAAGCTGAGGTCTTATTGGGTTGAGGTGTCAGGAGCTAGAGTTGAAAACTGGTGGAACAGATGAAAATTGAAGAGGATTTCCTAGAGGCCAGGAAGCTACAGAGAGTGTGAGCCACACCATGTGAAGGTAAACTTTGCCCAAGTGCTTGAGTGACCAGCAGGTTCTACAAGCACAGGGGACGTGCGGGACACTGAAAATAGGAGCACTGTCTGAAGTTGGAGTGCAGACAAGGTAACTGCCTTTGTAAGACGAAAAATGAAACAAGAATCCTCTGCTGGAATGAAGAACACACAGCCAAGATCAAAATAGACACAAAACAACGGGGATGCAGGGGTCCACCTGGGTCCAGAGGACAGCTGAGGACAAGGAAGCCCTTCACCTGCCTTGGCTGCACTCAGTATGACAGAGCGAGAAAGAGCCCTGACCCTGAAGAAGAAGTGACAGGGTTTTATTCCCTGCTTCACAGCTTCCTAGCTGTTCCAACGTTAGGAAACTGCTTAACTTCTCTGTGCCTGTTTTCTCGTCTCTAAAATGGCAGTAATAATAGCACTTCCTGTTTCAGGCATTTGTGGGGATGAATGAGTTAATATACGCAATGCAGTTGAAAAAAGCACGTATCACGTTCACTCTAATGCTCACGATAATATCAAAGACCATGGTGATAACATAACACTCCCCCAACACTCACATGCGATCCTGGGGTGCAAGGGGAGGAGCTCGAGGGAGAGACCTTGAATTTATTAAAAACACTCTGACTTGCCTTTATGTTAAATTACACCATAAAAGAAGCACAGTATCTATAGTTACGTGGAAAAAAGTCTTATTCTGTTTCCTTGGACAACTCAACTTGTGGCCTTTAGATCTGTGCCTACTGCTGTTTACACGCATACACACACATGCCTACATACAGACTCACACGTGCTAACAGCTCATACAGCGTATACTGGATTACATCTTGCTTTTTTCATTCTGACTATTTCATAAAGAGCCTAATTGTAATTTTGACTTTCTCTCTCTTTTTTTAATATAAAAATTCAGGAAGTCATTTTAAAATTTTTACCTTTTTAACAATTTTGTTTGTTTCCTTTCTAATATGACAGCATTCTGGGAAGAGAATGCCATTTATAAAATATATGGTAATAGTTTCAATTCAGTTTACTAATGGTAAGGTTACATTTTTCATATCCATGTTTACTTTTTCTTCCTTGATCACACATGTATTCAAACCCTCACGGATGCCTTCCATGGATGTCCTGTCTGCTAAATATAGGGACGCAATGATGAATAAAACCCAATTTCTATCCTTAAAAATCTCACAAGGCAATAGATAGGCAGACAGACAAACGACATTTTAAATAAGAAGGAGTCATAGCAGCATTCGATGTGGGCAAAACGTGTGGCAAGAGCGTTAAGTATAGGATAATCAGTTCGAGAACTGGAAAGGTGGATCTATCAGGTTTGATGAAAGAAGTGCTGTTTAGGCAGCGTCTTAAAGCACCAGGGGTATTTTCCACGTAGAGGCGAAAGGAATTCTAGGAGCAGTGACGGTTATGTACAAGTCACAGTAGTACAAAAAATATGCAACTTTAGGAATCGGTAAGTAATTCCAAATTTTTAAGCACAGGGGGAGTAAAACCAGGAGATGTGATGGGAAGACAGGATTCAGATTGTATTTTAATTTAATTGTATGTAATGAGAGCCTGAAATTAGGCCCTGGAGTAAAAATTGAGACAAGAAAGTATATTTTAAGCATATCTATACTAAGACTTAATAACCAGTCTGCTATGTCAGAGGAGAGAAGATGGTGTGGGTGTGGATTTGAGACAGTGGGAATAGTAAAGTGTTCAAAGGAACTTGTTGATTCAGGTTTTTTTGGCTTCGGTTGCTAATCACTTTATTAATAAACTAAGTTTTTATGATAAAGTATAAGCTGAGGAGGGGAAGATGAGTCTGTACTTGTACACGGTGACTTCAAAATTCCTGTGGGATACCTACATGGTACTGCCAGTTAGGAGGTCAGAAATGGAATTTGAAATTTGGGGTTCAAAATAGAGTTATGGGCTAGACACCTGTGCTTGGAAAAGAGTGAAATTCTGAGAACTCACTTATGTAGAGTGAGATGATCAGAGAGCTAGACAGAGCCTTACAAGGCCCAGCTATTTAAGAGATGGCAAAGAAGGAAAGTGGCAAGTGAAACCATATTAGGGTTTTCCAGAGAAATAGAACCAATAAGATGTTTGTAGGTATATTTGTGTATTATTCATATACACAAATGTATACATAGCTCTACCTGTCTATCTATCTATCTATCTATCTCTCTTTCTAGGTTTATTTTAAGGAATTGGCTCATGTTATTAGGGAAGCTGGTAAGTCCAAACATCCACAGGGTAGGCTGGCAGCCTAGAAACCCAGGGAAGAGTTTCCCTTGGCATCCGAAGGCAGTCTGCTGGCAGAATTCCATTCTCCTAGGGAGAGGCCAGTCTTCGTTCTATGAAGGCCTTCGGTTGATTGGATGAGGCCCACCCACATTATGGAGGGTAATCTGCTTTACTCAAAGTCTACTGATTTAAATTTTAATCTCATCTAAAAATACCTTCACAGAAACACCTAGAATAATGTCTGACCAAATATCTACGTACTGTGGCCTCATCAAAGTAACACATAAAATGAACCATCACAGAAACTGAGGAGGATTCAGTAATGAAGAGAGAGAGAGAGAGAAAGAGAGAGAGAGAGGGAAAGAAAGAGAGAGAGAGAGATTGATTTCACTGCTAAGAGAGGAAAGAACTTCAAGGAAAAACAAGTGGTCTAGAGGTTTTAAGCAGGATGTGAACTAAAAATAGGCTACTGGGTAAAGCAACAGGAAGATGCCATTCTGATAGAAGAAATGGCCTTTGGCAGAAGCCAAAGAGCAAAGAGTTAAGATGTTAATGGGAGGTGAGAAATTGGAGACAACGTATGGCTTGTGAATAGAAGATATAGAATGATGGCTAAAGGGAGAATAAGGGTGAAGGGGATCTGCTTTTTCTATAGGACGTGGAAAGAAATAAAATAAACCCGCTATGATTAATACCTTGGCTGACGACAGTAAAAGTGACTAGCTCAACACTTAACAGTCTCGGTGTAACTGCAATTTAACAGGGATTCACAGAGACATGAGAGTCTCATCCTGAAGAGCGATTCTCTAATAGTAAAATTTCAGTGAAATTTGCAGGAGGAGGGAAGACTTTCAATGCCTTTTAAAACAAAGTCACAAAGGGAGCTGCCTCTCTTGCGGGGCAGCTGGGTGAAAAGTGGCCATGAGAGTGCCTTGGCCACTTTTCACCATTTCCCCCTAAACTATTTTTCATTATTGGTTAATACTAGAATGGCTAACAAAGGGTATTTTAACATTCATAAGCAAATTCTTCTTCTATTAAAAATAATATTCTCATTTATTTCACAGCTCTTAGGAACGAACCTTTTGGGAAGGCCAACACAAAGTAGTGGAAGGAAAATAAAAATAAAATGTTTTGATGACTGGGCCCACACGTTGTCATCAGCAGTGAGATCTGGACTTAGCCTTTGGCATCCAGGCCAGTATTCTCTCCTTTTGAAAAACCTATTCCAGTCTAAAATTAGGAATGAATACACATCATAGATACATGATGCATAGATAAGTCTATTTCCTGTTATGACCAATTATTCTCATTTATGTCACAAAATAAGTCATATGCCCTATGTATGAAAAAAAGGTCACACGATGTATTATTTGTTGTATAATACTGGCAGTTTCATGTGGTTCAAACTAAACATATTCCCACCTATGCATTGTTTTGTTTTCTTCAAAAAATGAATGCCCCTAAAAGAGGAAGAAAGTAAAGTCTGAGGTCCAGATTTTCATGCCATAAATGCATGGAAAGTATAAAAAAATCTTCCCTTGTAGGATCTCATAATGGACGTAAGTTAATTTTGGTCACTGCCACAAAATAAACTTCCAACTGCCAGCAACGCACATCTAATTTGAAGCCGGGAAGTAATCTCACTTGTTCCACTTGAGTTGGGCAACCTTGTGCTTTGCTGCGTTTAAAGAACCTCCACTCAGTATAATGGGTTGGGGTCACTTCATCTAATGTATCTCATTATATCAAGGGGATATAATGATTTCGGTAGCTTGTTTTAGATTCAAGAATGAGGAATTTCAATGCATCAAGGAAACTCGTCTCAAGTTGTTTTAGTATCTGATAAAATACTAGTTCATGAGCCTTCATTTTTGGAAATACCTGGATTTGGAAGAGGGTTCAAAATAAGATTCAATCCTGAAGAATTTATTACCAAAATCTGTCCTTCATCTGATTAAGAGATTTGGGGGGAAGGGAGATTTTAGCAGTTTAGATACCCTAGCATTCTCTTCCCTAACATGGAACAACCAGCAGCAATTTATTTTCAGTGTGGATTCTTTATGTCAATGGCCAACAGCCAACTCAGCTTTTTCTAAGGGATAGAATAGAGGCAAGGTCAAGGGCGTTAACATTTGTACAGAAAGGACTCTGCATGTGTGATTTCATGTAACCCTTACAACACTCTCATGAGTTAGGTACAACTAAGATTGAGCCATATAAGCTTGCTTTGTAGGTCAAACGTTGTATAATACTGGCAGTTTCATGTGGTTCAAACTAAAAGTATTCTCACCTTAACAATAAAGAAACTGAGGCTCACAGGGCTTAAATAATTTACTCAAGATCAAACAGCTGGTGTAACGCACTGTTATAAGTCAAACTTTGGTTTCTTTCCTCTGGCATTCACTTCCTTAGGAAAAGAAGATTCGAAAAATCAGACTGGTAGAAAATGTGCAGTTGCAAAGGTCTTAAAATCCACTGCTAGATTTTATTTTCATTTCATGCTTAGAAGTAGCCCAATCAGGTATATCAAAGGGACACAGAAGCCAAATGATAAAGCTCTCAGAGCCCAAAGCTGGAACAATTTGAGCAAGTGAATACACAAAGCAGCATTGGATTGTAAACCACAGTGTCAAGTTCATACCCAGTAGTCCGTATTGATATAAATAAATGACTGAATAAATAAATAGATGATGGAAAATAGACAAATTTCCCCTGCAAAATTCCAAACACTTTATGTGGGCCCTCTGACCTCAAGGAGGTGGAGCTAACTCCCCAGGGCTTCGGTGACCACTGTGCATAGTGACTTTCTCTCAAAGGGGATAGTATGGAAAGGGGGAAAAGAAAGCAACTTTACAGTCAAGAAGCCTGACAAACAGTAATGATCAAGGTTAACATCAGTGGTGATAAGGCATGCTGATAATATATCCCCTCGATATGACGTGATGAGAATGGCACTTTACCTCTGGGATCTTCCTCACAAAAACTTAGAACCCCCGTCTAATCATGAGAAAAAATCAGACAAATCCCAACCGAAGGACATTCTACAGAATACGTGACTAGTATTTTTCAAAACTGTGGGGCTTCCCTGGTGGCGCAGTGGTTGAGAGTCCGCCTGCCGATGCAGGGGACGCGGGTTCGAGCCCCGGTCCGGGAAGATCCCACATGCCGCGCAGCGGCTGATGGCGCAGTGGTTGAGAGTCCGCCTGCCGATGCAGGGGACGCGGGTTCGAGCCCCGGTCCGGGAAGATCCCACATGCCACGCAGCGGCTGAGCCCGTGAGCCACAACTACTGAGCCTGCGCGTCCGGAGCCTGCGCTCCGCAACGGGAGAGGCCACAGCGGTGAGAGGCCCGCGTAACGCCATGAAGAGTGACCCCCGCTCGCCGCAACTGGAGAAAGCCCTCGCGCAGAAGCGAAGACCCAAGGCAGCATAAATAAATAAATTAATTAATAAACTCCTACCCCCCAACATCTTTAAAAACAAAACAAAACAAAAAAACTGTGAAGGTCATCAAAAACAAGGCAAGTCTGAGAAAACTGTCAGAGCCAAGAGGAGCCTCAGAAGATGCGACAACTAAAAGAGATGTAGTGTCTAGGATGGGGTCCTGGAACAGAAAGAGGGGTATTTGGTAAAAACTAAAATCAGAATGAAGCATGGAGGATAGCTGATAATAATGTATCAACAGTAGACGTTAATTGTGGCAAATGTACTGTACTGCTCGGAGAAACTGAGTGTGGGGTGTGATAAGGATGATGTATTTTTACTAGCAACAGAAAAAAGTTGTAAGGACTCAAGGCAAATGGGAAAAGGTAATTCTGAATAGAATACGATTTTAAGCATCTTGCATACATTGTTAGTTTATATATTTGTTATAAAGCTTAGACTTCATAACTCACAGTGAGGTGAGCTTTTAAAAAATCTCTGGTGAAAGCTACAGATACACGGAGGCATTTCCGAAGAACATAAAGACTGACTAAACCGTTAGCACCATGCAAGTGCTTTACTGTATCATAAAATAAAGCACTGAGAATAAATAACAATATGTTCATGCTATGAATTCCCTCAGTGAGTTTTTCCTAGTTCAAGGCCGGTTCTGCTGACCAATCCATAGGCTGGTAAGAGAACTCAATACATGACACTGGGAGAAAAAGAAGTTCACTTAACAGTGACATTCAAGTGTTGCTTTAGTGCAGTTAGAGTAATTTAAAGCATGACCTGTTATTTAAAGAATTGGAATATGTTCTAATAAAATTCAAAGTAATACATGCACCTCAATGTTCATTGCAGCACTATTTACAATAGCCAGGACACAGAACCGACCTAAATGTCCATCGACAGATGAATGGATAAAGAAGATGTGGTACATACATACAATGGAATATTACTCAGCCATAAAAAAGAAAGAAGTAATGCCATTCGCAGTGACATGGATGGAGCTAGAGATTGTCATACTGAGTGAAGTAAGTCAGAAAGAGAAAGACAAATATCATATGATATCACTAATATACATGCACCTCAATGTTCATTGCAGCACTATTTACAATAGCCAGGACACAGAACCGACCTAAATGTCCATCGACAGATGAATGGATAAAGAAGATGTGGTACATACATACAATGGAATATTACTCAGCCATAAAAAAGAAAGAAATAATGCCATTCGCGGTGACATGGATGGAGCTAGAGATTGTCATACTGAGTGAAGCAAGTCAGAAAGAGAAAGACAAATATCATATGATATCACTAATATGCGGAATCTAAAAAGAATGGTACAAATGAACTTATTTACAAAACAGAAACAGAGTCACAGATGTAGAAAACAAACTTACGGTTACCAAGGGGGAAAAGGGGGGAGGGTAAATTGGGAGATTGGGATTGACATATACATTCTACCGTATACAAAATAGATAACTAATAAGAACCTACAGTACAGCACAGGGAACTCTACTCAATACTCTGTAATGACCTACATAGGAAAAGAATCTAAAAAAGAGTGGATATATGTATATGGATAACTGATTCACTTTGCTGTACAGCAGCGACTAACACAACATTGTAAATCGACTATACTTTAATAAAAATTAATTTTTAAAAAGTAATCTTTCAAATATTGAAATAATGCAACAGTGTTCTTGCCACAAGCATTTACAAAGACCAAAGCTTCTTGGGGTTTATGTATTCATAGTCAAGGTTTATTTGCTCTCTGTGACCATTCCCATGCCCTCCCAGTCCAGCACAGAAATCAAAACGTCTCTCGTCCCACGCTTATCTTATCAGGATTCCTGTTTCATACACTGTATCTGAAATCTTTTTCAGACTGGTTAATCAATTCAGACGTAGTAAAGAACTTGAATACTGTCAACAACTGGACAAAGCACACTTGAGAACATGAGATATCTTCAAAAAACTCCAGGGGCTTCCCTGGGCTTCCCTGGTGGTGCAGTGGTTGGGAGTCCGCCTGCCAGCGCGGGGGACGCGGGTTCGAGCCCTGGTCCGGGAAGATCCCACATGCTGCGCAGCGGCTGAGCCCGTGAGCCACGGCCGCTGAGCCTGCGCTCTAGAGCCCACGAGCCGCAACTGCTGAAGCCCGCGCGCCTAGAGGCCACGCTCCGCAACAAGTGAGAAGCCTGCGCACCGCAGAAGAGTAGCCCCGGCTCTCAGCAACTAGAGAAAACCCGCGTGCGACAGCAAAGACCCAATGCAGCCAAAAATTAAATACATGAATAAATAAATAAATTTATAAAAAGAAAAAACTAACAACAAACTCCAAAATAATTAGAATGCCCCATAAGACTACCTGAAAACTCAGATGAAACTTGATTATATATAAATCCCCTTAATATACAAATGCTTAAAGTTTGCCAAATGATGTTGCCAAAGTATGCCATGTATTACATTGCTAATATTCTTCTGGTTCAAAAAAAAAAAAAAAAAAAAGCCAGGAGGAACTTATCTCAAATGTAACACGTTCCCTTTTATATAACATCTTTAGAATGTAGTCATTTCATATCATCTATCACCTCTGTCACAATTTTCTTGAGATTTCTAACCTCTCAAACTTACTTCTCTTATTACAGACCACATGATTTATGAGTACCGCTAGCTCTAGAGACAGCTGTGAGATTAGCATTGTAACCCACTGCAGATCTCCTCAGAAACAGCTTCTTCTGAAATGTACTGTCACATTGGAATGGAATTACAACACATTTTGGGGGCAATTCTGACATGTACTTTTAAACCTACTTGCTCAATTGCAGAGAAAAAAAAAAGTATAGAAACGGGGAAAAACTGGGCTACGTTTATTCGCTTTTACGTCCTGTAAAATCATACACAGACTTTTAATCAAAAGTTTACTGTAATGAGATATACTTTCATTTATCTAGTGTCTTACATATTTTCTACGTGTATATACATAAATGATTACACAAGTCATTAAGAAATCCTCAGACAAGAGTATGGATTTTAATATCCCATTGGGAACATACTAAAATCCATCCTTTTGTGAATGATTTTGTGCCACAAGAATGTTTTAAATTTCAAGGAAAGGAAATTTTCTTTTTTTTTTTAAAATCTTTATGGAGTATAATTGCTTTACAATGGTGTGTTAGTTTCTACTGTATAACGAAGTGAATCGGCTATACATATACATATGTCCCCATATCCCCTCCCTCTTGCGTCTCCCTCCCTCCCACCCTCCCTATCCCACCCCTCTAGGTGGTCACAGAGCACGAGCTGATCTCCCTGTGCTATGCGGCTGCTTGCCACTAGCTAACTGTTTTACATTTGGTGGTGTGTATATGTCCATGCCACTCTCTAGGAAATTTTCAAGTATAACAGCACACTCTGATTTGACATTGTGTTAAGGACCTGAGGAAGAAAAGGTGAGAATGCGTGGCCTGAAAAAATGTAAAGGCCAATATTCTGGGACAGAACTGTAAGAGATTTATGGCAACTTCTTACCGCATTTTTCTCTTTACCTCCATGTTCAGCAGAGCAAACATCCACTAAAGGTGTCCAAATGGCATATCGTTATTAGACCTTTCCATTGCAAACCCCAAATAGAACGGCCAGCTCCATCAGGAACAGCCCTAATATTTCTAGAAGAGACAGACGGTGGAGGGCAGGTGAGGAGTTCTTTACTGAAGAGGAAGAGTAGCTCAGCTCACTAGTGTTCCCCAACCAACACTGGCTACCCTCTAAGCTGTTATCTTATCTTTGCTACTCAAAGTGTGGTCCGCAGACCAGCACAGCAGCATTAGCATCGCTCAGGAGCATGTTCAAGACAGAAAATCTCAGGCATCATCCCAGGTAGATTCCCAAGGGCTTGATATTCACGTGGAAATCCGAGAAGGACTGACTAGCACCAATCGTGGTTATCATCCTTGCCTGCTATGAGAATTAACTGGGGACATTTAAAAAATATCGCTGTCCAGGCTTTACCCTACACCGATTAAATGAGAATCTCTGGGTTTGCAGCCAGCCGTAGGTATTTCGTAAAGCGTAAAGCGTAAAGCGTGGGTGAGTTAAAGCTGCCTGAGAACAGGACCAGGTTGATTTCATCTGTTCATTTCCACAGCACCTGAAATACTTTCTTCCTACGGAAGTGCTCAAAAAGCATTTCAAAAAAATGTGCACTACGGTCCAGATTTATTTTACTCAAATCAAACTCCAGAATTGATTCTCTCCTTCTTCTTCCCCCACCTAACCTCCCTGTTCACCCCACCCCAAATTCCTTCTGGTTTACATGCATATACATATGCATCCTTTCCCTCTTTGAATGTTTAGAGGAAAGGATTTGGGGCCAAAGCCCCGAACTAGCCAGAAGGGTCTCCATCTCTAACCACAGTCATTTTGGTTTTCTCCAAGGCCAATTCAAAACCTCGTTGCTTTACAGTGGTTTATTTGATTTGATGATGGAGGTGGGGTGGTTGATTTGCTTTCAAATCTACCTTTGGGGCTCCTATGCCTGGATTAGATGCCTGGGCGCCCCTCTGCAGAGTAGTGATAGAGCCGACGCTTAGGTCCCATGGATGGACATCTGCTTTAAACATATCACGTTCGACCATATTGCTTACCCTTTCCCGCACTCCCACTCTTGGGAGAGTTCACATAAATTACAATGCATCACATCTTGAGTGACAACAGGGGAGGATAAACTATGTTACCTCATCAAGCTACTGACTGTCTGGACCCCAAACATTCTCCACTGCTACCTATTCTCCTCAAGAGTGGATCTATTCAGAAAAACCCAAGCTGGCGGCCTTGGGGATTAGCAGCTGCTTCCTCTTTCTTGTCATTCAGGTCTGAACCAGTAGAGTGGCCTTCGGATATCACTGTAATCTATCTTACTTAAGGTGGAACATTTGATTTCTTCACCACCAGGCCTCCTTCCACTTTCAGAAATAATCCTCTTTTCAATCTCCTACTTATTCAAATAAAAATACCATCTCATATTAATAACACCTTTCCCAAAGAAGTGCAAATCATTTTTTGAGATATTTATTTAATCCTCCCAGCATTCCTTTGAGGTAGGTAATGTCCATACAACAACTCTTCTCAACCAAGTCAGAATGATTATGCAAGGGTATTAGGTTCCCACAGGTATTATTGGACTGACTTTCATTTCCTCCAGAAATGTATTTACTGGGGATTGAAGCAGTGCATTTATTCGAAATATATATATATGGGCTTCAGGATAAAACTTTACCTTGGAATAATGACTGTGTTGTCCATAGTACTTTGACATTGATAAAGATACATAGCTTCTGGCAAGATGCAATGTAGCTCACCTGGATACTGTGAGTATAAATTTCTAAGTTGGCAGTTATTATTTATCAGGTTGAAAATATTAAAGGTACAATTTATGGATTACATAAAATAATATTTTTGGTATCGCAATTATATTTTTTTAAAAATCATCTTGTTTTCAAACATGTTATGGTTATTACAAGGGAAAAACACAATTTTAAAAGTTTAGAGTATTTAGAGATAAGCTTGTCACGTGGTGGCCTAATAATTTGATCTTTAGGCATAATACACATATTTTCTAAGACTAGAGAAAAAGTTGTGAATTAAAATTGCATTACAAAACATTTGAACTGGATAAATAAAAATGATTTATTTAGTAAAATATTTTAAGCATATTCGAAATATGCCGTTAGGTTCAACCCAAAAGTTAGATTAAAGACGGCCTCCTTCCACTGGTAGAGTATAAGGATAATAACAGGTAACACACATAGTGCTGACTCTGGATTAATGTGGTTCTTAGCACATTAACTCATTTTTTTCCCCAAATAACAATTATCATCCTCACTTCCAGATAAGAAAACCCAAGACTCAGTTCCCATCACATCACTCATCTGAGGTGGTGAATTAGGATCTGAATCCATGCTCTCTAGCCATCAGATTATCATTCTTTGACCCTACTCTTCCGCTGATACACGAATACCTAAGATGTCAGCACATGTGTAAGAAGCATTTTTGTTTTTGTTTTGCTTTGTTTTAATGAAGAAATGTGAAGCGACTGGTATAAAGTGGGAACAACTGCTAAAGTGGACTACGGGGTAGCTTTCCGTCCGTCTTGGGGAAGAAAGCTAGATAAATCCAATGTGCGTCACATGCCTAATTCAGTGTTGGTGACACTTTCTTCAGAGGTCCTTAGAGGCTGGCAATCCACCCCACACAGTTCCTACTGGTGTGCATACCTCAACCTCCCCTTGACCTCAGCAGTGATATAACTATGTTCTCTAAAGGAGGACTGGAGGTTTGGATGGGCGCGAACGGACAGGATTAAAAACAACCTAACTTACACAAATCCCAATGGCCTCCTGTGCCGTAGTCTGGAAGATGAAAATTTCCAGGAATTTTGATTTTGAATAGAAGGATTCAGACTCTAAATGTCCCTTTCAACATAACAGATCAGTTCACTTAAGGCTTAGGAAAAGCATAATTTACCAAATTTAATTTAAAAAAATATGTGCTGAGCCACCTGATTAAAATATAATTTACTTCCATGAAATTCAAATAATAGAAGAGTCGCTATAACACTGTTTGAGCGTTAACTATATGCCAGTTACTGTGCTGAGTCTTCATATGTATGACGTGATTTAACTTTAAAACATTACTATAAAGTAAGCAAAATTATTATTCCCATATTTCAGGTAAGATAACTGAGGCTGGGATAAAGGAAGTAAATATATCAAGTACACAGAAACAGTGTGTGATGGAGCCAGGATTCAAAATAAGTTTTCCTGATTGCTAACTCACCAGAACTATATTATTTAATAAATGTTTATAAATTTCTGAAGTTAATGAATATTCAGTATAAAGATACTTAAAAGTAGCACTTCAAAAAACAGGTACTTATTTTCTAATCATAGCTGATATTTCCTTCATTCTGGAAAAAACTTCCCCTCCCTATGACTCCTTGATATGAAAAGGCTTCAGAACTCAATTCAGGCACCACTCTTCATTGACTATCAGAGTTCAATCTCACCCATGAATATAAATATTTAAGACAAAGTATTAAACTATTACAATAATTTAAAAAATAAACACCACCCAAGATGGTTTTCTCTCAGAAAGAAATACAGAAATATATTAAAATAATGACATATAGACAATGTATTGGTTTTATCCTACATAAATAAATTAAAGGTGGGGAAAATATATTGTATGTCGATAAATGCAGAAAGACATTCAATACAATTCAATATGTATTCTTGACTAAATCTATTTTTAAAAACAATAGAAGATATACTTAAGCTGATGAAGAATATTTACAAAAACTCTGTAGCGATATTATATTTAATTATAAAATGTTTAAAAGCATTCTTATTAGAGTCAGGACTGAGACAGTTTCTTGCATGGAATATTCTACTCAAAGCAGTAAGTCAAGTAAAAGAAATCAGTATAAGGACTAGAAAGAAAGAAATCAAACTGTCAGCTGGCCGAAGAAATAACTGTAACCCCAAAATACCTAAAATATCTGCTGGACAAAAATATGAAAACTTCAAGAATAATAGGAGAAAATATACAATGATGGCTTTATGACTTGAGGTAGGGAAAGAATTCTTCTTTACAACACAAAATTCACAAATTATTAAAGGAAAGGACTGGTCCATTTGACTACATGAAAACGAACAATTCTGTTCACCAAAGGATAACAGAGACGAAGCGAAAAACCTAATCATAGTTTTGGAAGAAGATATTTTCATTTGAAAACATATAACCATAAGACATGTATGTGAAATTTTTGAGCAAAAATACAAACAACTGAAAATGAAAAAAAAATGGGAATAAACATTCATATAACCATAAGACATGTATGTGAAATTTTTGAGCAAAAATACAAACAACTGAAAATGAAAAAAAAATGGGAATAAAACATGAAGAAGCACTTCTCTAAAGAGGAAATCCTAATGGCCTTAAATATTAGAGGAACATTACTAGTAATCATGGTATGCATATTAAAATCACAACGGCATGCCTGCCATTTTGCATTCACCATATTAGGAAAAATTTAAGAGTCTGCCATAACAACTGCTGCTGAAGATGTTACCCAAGTGCACCCTGGAAACTGCTGTGAAAATGTTAATTTTCTAAAAACAAATTTTGAAAACAATTTGGCATTATCTTAGAAACTGTATGTGCTTATACCCTATGACTCAGCAATTCCATATTAGAAAAGTACCTGTATTGCTGTGTTTCATATATATTTATCACAATCCACAGTCAAAATGTAATACGTTACACACATATATAACAGAACTTGTAGAAAATAACTTATTTGTACTAAGTGTTATAAACTCTGATATCCCCTATTTTCTTCAAAAATCACACACACCAAATAATAGGGGTTTTAACTCAGTGAACTGATTTCACGACCCACTAAAGGGTTACAGCTCACAGTTTGAAAAATACTGCCCAAGAGAAACTCCAGTGCATGTGGTCCAGGAGACAGATAAAAATGCTCATGGCTGTGTAGTTTACAGTAGCAAAAGGTGGAAATAACTCAAATATCTATTAGAGGAGAACAAATAGGTATATTGTGCTATATTTAGAAAGTTAACAACAGCTACACGCAGGGATACACCTTTAAGATTATTAGGTGAACAATGCAAATCGTAGTAGGATACATGCATTCTAATTCAACATATATAAAGTTAGAAACATGTAAAACTAAGAACATACTATTGTATCCACACGTGGTAAAAATATTAAAAACACAGAAAATAAGAACATTTTTTACCTACAGGATTGGTGGAGAGATGTTTGTGATCAGGCGAGAACAAACTAAAGGCTTCAAGGTATTGATTAGATTTTACCTCTTGGGCCAAGGGTACCCTAGTTTCCTTATTATGGTTTATAAATCCTCCCACATATGTTATATGTACTCTGCTGTGTGAGAAACATTGTTTTTTTAAATTGGAGTATAGTTGCTTTACACTGCTGTGTCAGTTTCTGCTGTACAGCAAAGCGAGTCAGCCATACGTATACATATTTCCCCTCTTTTTTGGATTTCCTTCCCACTTAGGTCACCACAGAGCACCGAGTAGAGTTCCCTGTGCTGTACAGCAGGTTCTCATTAGTTACCTATTTTATACCTAGTAGTGTGTACGTGTCAATCCCAATCTCCCAGCTCATCCCAGCACCCCCTGACCCCTCGGTATCCATACATTTGTTCTCTACATCTGTGTCTATTTCTGCTTTGCAAATAAGAACATCTATACCACTTTTCTAGATTCCATATATATGCGTTAATGTACGATATTTATTTTTCTCTTTCTGACTTACTTCACTCTGTAAGACAGTCTCTAGGTCCATCCACATCTCTGCAAATGACCCAATTTTGTTCCATTTTATGGCTGAGTAATATTCCATTGCCTGTATGTACCACATCTTCTTTGTTCACTCCTCTGTTGACGGACATGTAGGTTGCTTCCTATGTGTGAAACATTTCATAATTTCTGAAGTGTATGTGGATGTGCATATGCACGCGTAAACATATGGGGGATTTGTTTAAAGAAGAGTATGGTATCAACTAAACTGAATATCAGTCATGTATGTTCTGGGGTTCTGATTAACAGTCACTGAAATCATTCTGGGTTAAGTTATAAACACCTAAGAATAAAACTGCTTTTGAAGTTTTCCCTATTTTTGGTCAGTGAATTGTCATTTAGCTTAAAGAGATTTGTTCAATGTTTTTAAAAATATGTGAGCAGTGCTCTATCAAGAAATAGATGTCCAGTCTTAGCAATATCTTTCTAGATCTGTCTCCTCAGGCATGGAAAGCAAAATCAAAATTAAACAAATGAGATTTCATCAAACTGAAAAGCTTCTGCGCAGCAAAGGAAACCATCAGCAAAACAAAGAGGCAACCTACTGAATGGGAGAAGATACTTGCAAATGATGCATCTGATAAGGGGTTAATATCCAAAATACCTAGAGAACTCAACAACAGCAAAATAACCCGATTAAAAAGTTGAGCAGGAGAACTGAATAGACATTTCTCCAAAGAAGACACACAGCTGGCCAACAGGCACATGAAAAGCTGCTCAGCAGCACTCACCGTTAGAGAGATGCAAATCAAAACCACGTTAGATATCGCCTCACACTGGTTACAAGAGCTATTACGAAAAAGTCAAGAAACGGCAAGTGTTGGTGACGATGCAGAGAAAAGGGAGCCCTAGTGCACTGCTGGTGGGAATGTAAAGTGGTGCAGCCACTGTGGAGACAGTATGGAGAGTCCTTCAACAATTAAGAATAGAACTACCATCGGATCCAGATATCCCACTTCTGGGTATTTTCCCAAAGACCACCAAAAAATGAATCTGAAAAGTTATCTATTCCTCCATGTTCACTGCAGCATTATTTACAACAGCCGAGATATGTAAACAACCTAAGTGCCCATCAACAGATGAATGGATAAAGAAGATGTGGGGTGTGTACACAAACACACACATACACACACACGCATACACACACACGCACACACACACACGCACACGCGCGCACACACACGCACACACACATACACACACACATGCACACACACACGCACACACACTCACACATACACACACATACACACACACACACGCACACACACATTCCATGTTCACTGCAGCATTATTTACAACAGCCGAGATATGTAAACAACCTAAGTGCCCATCAACAGATGAATGGATAAAGAAGATGTGGGGTGTGTACACAAACACACACATACACACACACACATACACACACACGCACACACACACACGCACACGCGCACACACACACGCACACACACATACACACACATGCACACACACACGCACACACACTCACACATACACACACATACACACACACACATACACACACATACACACACATACACACACACAGACACACACAGACACACACACATACACACACACACACAATGGACTATTATTCAGTCATAACAGTGATGAAATGTTGCCATTTGGGGTAACATGGATAGACCTCGAGGGTATTACACTAAGTGAAATAAGTCAGACAGAGAAAGACAAATACCATATGATTTCACTCATAAGTGGAACATAAAAAACTAATAAACAAGAACAAAACAAATGAGCAAACCAAACCAAACCGAAACAAACATGTAGACACAGAGAACAACGTGGTGGCTACCAGAGGGGAAGGGGTGGCGGTGAGGGAAGGGAAAAATAGGTAAAGAGGACCAAATGTATAGTGAGGAATGGAAAATAAATTTTTGGTGGTCAGCACATTATAGATTATACAGAAGTAGAAACATAATGTTGTATGCGTGAAACTTACATAATGTTATAAATCAATATTATCTCAACAACAGCAAAAGAAATAGATGCGAAGAAATGTAGGACACTACTTTAGGAGACTATTATTTACTCATTGTAAATAAGTAGGAAAACTATTGTATACACTATTGATATTTTCTTCTTGCCAATCTGTGATTGCATTTCAGAAGTCTTGCTGTAAAAAAAAATCGCACAAATGAACTTATTTACAAAACAGAAATAGAGTCACAGATGTAGAAAACAAACTTATGGTTACCAAGGGGGAAAGAGCGGGGAGGGATAAATTGGGAGATTGGGATTGACATATACATGCTACTACATATAAGATAGATAACTAATAAGAACCTACAGTACAGCACAGGGAACTCTACTCAATAGTCTGTAATGACCTCTATGGGAACAGAATCTAAAAAAGAGTGGATATATGTATAACTGATGCACTTTGCTGTACAGCAGAAACTAACATGACATTGTAAATCAACCATACTCCAATAAAAATTAATGTTAAAAAATCTGTAAAAAAAAAAAAAAGTCTTGCTGAACAATCATATGGTATGATCAGAGTATAGGGTATATGAGGTGTTTTCATAACTTTTTGAAAACTCATACAATTTTATAAATAAAACATTTAATTTGTGCAATTGTGACAGTCTCTTCAAACGCAATCCTTACTGCTGTGTAAATTGTACCAAGGGCAGCACTTCAACAATGGAGTTTTGTATAAGCCTCTTCTCTACCTCCACATACTGCAGCAATGGTCTCTCTGCTTGGAAGCAACTGCTCTGGGATAATTTAACAAGCCGGGTAGGAGGACCAGTATTGCCTGCAGGTCTAAAGGTACTTGAATTTCAGCCTAACTTCGAGGAAGGTCAGGGAAATTTCAAGTTCTCTTTGGAGGACCAAGTGTTTTCTTGTAGACCCAGAGTAGATCTGAGCACACCAGCTTGAAAGCAATAGTTGCGAACCTTCTCGACTGCTCAGGAGGTAACAAGACTGCTCTGCTTTCCAAACTAACCTAGCCTTCGCTTGAGCGCAGTCCACATCCCTCGAAGAGTGAGATCTGGCAAAGCAAGTGGTCCTAGCAAATGCACGTTTGCCTAGTACATGCCACTTCATGCTGATGATTCACTGCTCATTCTTCCAGTCTTCTGTACCTCTAGACTTTTTTTTTTTTTTAATCAATGCCTTTCTGCTTTGGGACAGATTTTAAGTACTAATTTTAAAATAACTGAAACAAGATATAATCGTTACACCTGATAATTGTATAATATGAGATCTACAGACGACAGAGTGGTGAGATTTTTGTTAATTGAGAAAAGTTTCCTTGATGTTCTCAGCTAACCTAATGACCTTTCCTGTGGAAGTAGGGGAGGTGAAAAGTCATCTTATCATTCGAGAGAAGCATAAGAAATCCTAAGTACTTAGTGCCGTTGTTATTAACGGAAAATTAAGATTTTGGGGGGGATGGGATATTAGAGAATGAAAAATGAAGGGAATTGCGGAGTACCTAACAACAAGGACAACAGTAATAATAATATTCACTAATTATCTACAAAAAGAAAAAAATAACAGGTCCATTAAAATTTCAAGTTCTGATCTCTCTATAGGTGTCTACTGAGGATGAATGATGAGGGCTGGTGGAAACCAGCTGCTGAAGCAAAGAGTTGACTGTATATGTGCAAGTAAGTGTGGCTCCATTTGAGATTTCAGGGCTAAGAGACAACACTACTAGAATTCACTCATTCAGTACCCATCACTGGCACTTGCCATGAACAAGATACTGTGACAAAGCCCTGTGCCCATCAAGGGTGTAGCAGTGGAAACACTCTCAAGGCATAATTGTAACTCGAAGACTCACTACAGGGATGTGTCCAGCATATGATGGGAAAGATATTCAGACCGCAGAGAGGTAGCCAGAGGCAGTTACCAAGAGGGATGACGGATGCCCAGGCTGAGTTTTAAAGGGGAAGAAGCACCGTAAGAGCTTCCTCTTCGAAGACTCAGGCCCACGTTGGAAGAGGCTCGCCAGTGCAAACGGACAATACACACACCTGGCTTGGACGGGCTCAATCAAGAAGCACCCACCGTCTCTGGCTTCCAGAATACTACTCTCTTCCTCCTTAGACTTTATGTCCAACGTTCTTGTTACTTAGGCAGCTTGTACTCTAAGTTCACAGGAATGGGGATTTTGTGAGTTATTCTGAATATACAGATAATTTCCACATAGTTTTTTCTTATATGTTTACAACATTAATTATTTTTTGTTTTTTGTTTTTTTTTTAATAATCTTGAACTCAGTTTGTTAGCAAGTTGAATATTCTGTCTGGATTTCAATATAGCCAAGACTTAGTCACCAATATGGCGGGTCACAAAGGCTGGGGAAAGTATGCGTCGGCATAAGCAAAGCGGCTAGGCCACTGGTCTTGCCAGCTGTGTGTAGAGACCCCACAGCACCACCACCTCAGCCGATGAGGACTTTGGGCAGCAATCCTCCACGTCCCCTTTCCTTTCCGTGAGGGAGGACTCAGATGTTAGTTACTCCACGAAATACCGCCATGTTACAGCAACTGTGAATCTACTTTGGAAAAGCGCCCTGGTTCCAGCCAGCACTTGTGGCTCATAAGAAGGGTATATTAATAAATTATAGATGCCTACCGAGCTCCTTTCAGGAGCAAAGGCAGCCTTAGTAGACCTGCCAGTGCAAAAGTATCATCCCTTCCTTATCTTCGATCCTGGGGAGAATTTCTGGTTCACAGAAAAATTGTTTCATTTCAACTAAACAAGACTGCTTCTCTGCAAATTACTGTAAAGGTAAGTTATCCTGTCTGGCTCTAGAATCTGAAGCTTAGCTAGGTGGGTTTTGCTCATCTGTTTGGGACTCTAGGAAGTCCGGCCACTGAGCCTGCTCCAGCCTAGGCCGTATGAAAAGTAGACACAACTCCCATTGCTACATGGAGAGCTGATTCCAATCGCTAGGCAGGAAAATAAGAATGCTCATCACAGCGAGCAAAATCATGTTTGAAATTCTGTCCTTTATTCTTGGAACAAAAATACAGTGATCACTTTGGTGGTAAAACACTCTGGCATTTCCTCTGTACTTGAAACTGAATGCATACAAATTTGTATCATTACATAGTGTGTACTGAATTTCAGAATTAAATGTTAATGCTCAGAAGCTTCTTTTTCAGAAGAAAGCAGATGTAATTTAAAAACGTTTTTCAGTAGAATATTTTTATATTTTTTAATAGCTTAAGCCAGGTTTATCATGTATCATGGTAAGTGATTCTAAGATGTAATATTGAGGGCTATAAATATTCATGTAATTATCCGTGGTATGAAAAAAAAAACTACAGCTATATTACGATTATTTCAACATACCAACTCAATAAGCAAAATCCATTTTTTAACAATTTATACAATTTATCTTCGAGCTAATGAAAAATATCATCCATATTAAGTGAAAAATAGAGTTGAAAATGCATGGAAAAATGCCAGACAGTTGAACTCGTGCTATTTTGCCAGCTTTTCTCTCAGTCACATGAACGGGTAGCATCTTAAATAACAGATGCCCAGGCTGCTGGTGTGTTTAAATAATGCCAGCCTAACGTATCTGTCATAATAAAGAAGGGAAGGTAAAGGACTCCAAACCAGCCCTACTCGCTCTGTACCACGTGGAGAGGAAACGCTGGAAGGCCCACCTGCAAACGTTCAGTCTGTCAAAAGCGCAGTTATGGTACCCTCCCCGGAGCATGCGCAGTAAACTACCTAGCACACGCCCGGACGGCAGGTGTTGCTTAGACATTTGCGCTCAAAATGAGAATCACGAAACAAGGCTGCAGTTAAATTGGCCCTTTTTCACTCTAGATATAGATTTAATGAATTCTGTAGGGACTGAGAGATTCACAAAATTCAACTTGAAGTTGGGCGGGGGGGGAGGGGGGAACACAAGTAGGAAAAAAGTGAAATAATTAAATTAACTAAAAACTACTGAAAATTCAGGGACCAGATAGTCACTGTTAGACAAGCTATCATTAGCTTTATACTGATGTTAATACATATGTGAAATGAAAAAAAAATAAAACTCTCCATTCTTACTAACCAATATTAATTAGTTAGTAATGCATAATTACTAATTTATGCATTATGGGACGTGAATCTGCTCTTACAGAACCACGAAGCATAACAGATCTCCCTCACGGAATATTTGTGAAATATATTCTCAAAAGTACTTTGTTTTTCCGTAACCATTCTCGCTGTTCAAAGGTCTTAGCTTCCCAGTTTTGATAAGGAAACTCATCGGTAGATGGTGTTCTAATTACAATAAAAGAAGAGGTACACGGCTGATGCATGCATATGCCTGCCTGTGAGAAACAATGTAAACAATGGAATAGTGGTTACGGGTTGTGGATAAGCCCACACGTGCAAATATTAATATTTACAAGGGTAAAACGGCTGAGATGAGATGAGTGGGTCCTTCCCTTTTGCCTCCCTTCTCTGAATGTTCTAGATTTGTCCCGGGCTGAAAAGAATGGGAGACACTATTACAGACTGATTACCGAAAACAGGATAACTGGGAAATGTCCAACTGCGGCACCCTTGTTTATCGCTCCCTGACTTGCCTCCCTATCACCTCCAGCTCCGCACTACAGGTAGAGTCTCTTTGTCAAGGCCAAAGGCACATACTCGTAGGGAAATGATCGAGTGCTTCTCACGGGGAACAGATTCTCCCAAAGTAACCTGAAGTAAACTAAGAAGAATATCTGACTTGGTTTACAGAGCGTTCCAAATGTCTCACTCCTTTTCCTCCTAAACCTGATTCTTCTCAACCTAGATCCGTTCTCTCTACAAGGCCATAGGGACTCCTCAAATCTATGTTAAAGGCTCAACTCGAAAATCTGAGGAACAAATACAATTTTGCTGAGGATTCACATCCCTTGACCTTTGGTGGAGAGTCTTGAACCCAACAGAAGGGCACTTCCGGAACTGTTAGAAGAGCACCGCCTCTTTGCTTATCTTCACAGAAACCACCTGTCTTCCCTTTCATCAGCTCTTTCCTCATCACTTTCACCTGAATGAAGATCAGTACCAGCTGAAGTCTGGCAACTCACGACGCAATACATACAGAGTGATTGTACTTAAAACAAAAGAAAGCAGCATAAAAAAGATGGAGATAGATATCGAGATATAAAGATATAAATATGAAAACAGGTGCAAAGAGATGTTAGCAGTGATTCTTCTTGGATCAAAGAAAAGTAGGGGGTTCCGTTTTCTTCTGAATGTTTTATGTATTTCTCTATGCAACGAATACGTTTCTTCTATAGGCAGGTGAGAGAGAATGGATGGTATAGTTTACACATGGGAGTGGAGGCTGGGAGGTGTAGATATTGTGGAGAAGATATTCCAGAGAAGTGATTTCTAGATGAAAAAATATATACACAGGCACAAAGCCAGAAGAGTCCAATAAGAAACTAAGTTAAAGGGCAGTCTCAGAACAAATGTATGGACACAAGGCGGGGAAGCGGCAGGGCGGGCCAGTGCTGGGATGAACCGGGAGATTGGGATTGACATGTAGACACTAACATGTATGAAGCAGATAACTAATAAGAACCTGCTGTTTAAAAAAATATATAAAATAAAATTCAAAAAAAGGCAATCTCATTTTTGGACTCCTGTTCTTTCCATTTAATTTGTTTTGGAAATCTGCTCAAGAGTAAGAAGGATTTTTGCATTGAGAGTCCTAAGATCCAGGTCCAATTTCAATGTAATATGTGGATGCGGTGCCTGTGAGTAATAATATACATACACTAATCTCATGCACACGGAGAGAAAATCAGTTGTACACTTTTGTGCAGCATTTCAGCACTTGTAGAAAGGTGTAGGTAAACAAGGCATTATCATTACAATTATGTGCTCTAGTTGCCGAGGCAGCCTATCACGGTGAAAAATGAAAGGTTTTGGCCTTGGATAAAACTGGGTTCAGATCCATGCTTTTCAAGCTTAATGTCTGAGTTTTAGGGGGGGGAAATTTGTGATTCTGCTTAACCTGTTTTTGTCCAGCTCTGACATGGGAAATAGTAATAGGATTAAGTAGGAGAGATATATGTGAAGGGCCTGCTTCACAGGGGCTCAAAATGGGCATAATTTTTATTACAGTTCTTAGTTATTCTAGACATGAAATAGCAGTGACTAATTAAAATCTTTTTCTTTTATCAAGATGGCATTTTGGTAGAATAATAGGTGGTTAGCAGACTGTGTGTACGGTAGGAAATGGTGTCGTCAGAAGTCACAGTGGCAACGCAGCTGTTTGGAGACATAATTTTTCCTACTTTTGTCTGTTTGACATTTTACTATTCTTCAGGGAGGAAACACTTCACAAAGGATTCCATTGTTCCTGAGAATGCAGTTGCTGGTGGTATTTTTTAGTAACTCAAAGATGAGGCGTGTGTACAAAACCCACTATCAATAACAAAGCTGGTACTACACACAAAATCCTTAAAAATAAGATCTACAGTCTTCAGCTCCTGGAGGGTTTCTAATCATGTGGCTCAATTTATACTTCATGATTCAACTCCTCTTAATAAGCATGAAAAAGTAAAAGCATAGAACAAAATTAGTTATTTTCCACTCGTGATTAAACACCCTCAGCCCCTTAGGGGCACGCCAAAATCTCTGGCCAAGGAACATCCTAGCTCAGCTTGTGGACACGGAAGCTTTCAGGGAGCTCCTGGGACGGTGGGATTGCAAGCGCATGGGACTGATGAGCCTTAGGTGGTGGTGGTGGTATGTGTCCATTGACAACTTCTCCCACTGTTAGGAGACTCTGCAAAGCACGACAATAAGTTCCCCTGCTTTATTGTATGTTAAGTTCTGACCTACGATGTAGGAATAACAATAACGCCATCATAGAAAATTAAAGGGTATAATATATGTATTGTACTTAGCATATGTCTAATACATAGTGGGTGTTTCATAATTTTGATTCCTTTTCTCCTCATTTCTCAATCTCTCCAATACCCCAGCATCTAATTATTAAGGTTCAGAGAATTTCAAGAGGTCTCATGCTGGGTAATGTGCTTCTCATCGAGGACAAAGAGTAATTTTTTAAACAAAATCCAGTTCTCTTTTGAACCTCTTAGTATCTTCCATCTCTTGTCTTACCGTAACATATTGATAATGGCTATTTTCATGTCCTTGCCTGCTAAGTCCAGTATCTGGGTAATCTGTGGGTCTGCTTTTTTTTTTTTTTTAAATATTGATTATTGGTCCAGATGATGCTCTTTTACTCCAGAGGAGGTTATGTTTTTCCCTGTAGATGTACAGAACGGACACGCTGACCCCAAGGACTGTCTGGTTCGGGGTGAGCTGCAGACTCAATTTCAATCAGTCCACAACTGCTTCATCTCCATCCCTGAGAGGTGGCCTCCTAGACTTTTAGATTGAGATTCTGGCACATCCGTGTCCACTGAGCCCTGGAGATTAAGTTATGCCCTTCAGAGGTTTGATTTTATCAATTTAGCTTCCCACCCTGCACAGCTTCGAACTTTGGCGAAGTCTTGGCCGGGAACCTGGTGTATGTTTGCGGCAGGTCACCTCCAGTGGGATCTCGTTTTCTAATCACTGCGAAACTGCAGGACAGTCCCTCAGACTCCCATCCACCTAGAACACTGTAAATATTTCCTGGAAAAAGCTGCCTCTGTGTTTGCAGGTTCTTTAGATTCCTATTCATTGTGCCAACCCACTCAACCACGAAAGCTCTGTCGTTTTGTCTGGCCCCCAGCGTCTGTGTGGCTAGGCCAAGCCCTGTCCTTGAGTCCACACATGCCCTCAGGAAAGAAAATCCGCTATCAACTCCGGCTCACCTCATGAAGGCTCTTCCTTTTCGGGATTTCACTCCCCCTAGTCCCTGTCGCTTCCACAGCTTTCCACTGTATTTAAAAATATGATTTCACTGCAATGCATCCACTTACTTTCTAGTCGTTGCCATGGCTTAATATATCATATCCAGAAAAGGAAATCTCAAAGATAAATAATTGTAAATGTCAGTTAAGGTGCCATGTTTTTAAACCGTATAGTTGGAGCGCATAATTACAGTAACGGTTGGCTCATCTAGCAGCTCTTTGTACGGACTATCTCTGAAACCTGTTGTGTTCTTCCTATAGAAAGGGCAGCAGCAGATCTAGAACCGAGTTGCTTGAAGGAATGATGGACTGAATTTAGGGTTAGCTTCAGAGGATCATTCTTTTCGGGATGAGCATCTTAAGAGTAACCAGGAAGGGCTTCCGAAGCTTAGACCCGTGGGGCACTGAGTCAGGGCTACACCGCAGCACAGCAGATTACTCAAGGGCTGAATTCAAGCTGACACGGTGATGATCTGTGATTAGTAAACCAGCAACCTTACATGTTAAATATATTCCAAGTCTCAGTCTTACTACCCACGGACATCATAACTAAGCACTGAACTTTCAATTACATTAAGTCGAGAAGGAGATTGATTTCCAAATAGAGGAGCACAGAAAGAGCTGGGTGTGAGAGCTGCTTCGCCCAGAGCCTCACTGCTGCTCAATGGTTAATCTGTACCCTCCTGCCTTTTTATAAAACAGGAACAATAATGGTACCTGCCTCTTGGGGGTAATTTTGATAAGTAAGTTTATGTAGAAATGCTCAGGACAGTGCCTACCAAATGGCAAATTGTTATGCGTGCTTTGCTGTCATTATTATCATTGGCAAAAATTACATGAAATACTCACCAGAATTTGAGTCCTCAGTCTCACCTAACAGACTTGGGGTATGGTCTGCACTTCTCCATTTGCTAACTTTAGCAAATCCTTAAACTACATTATTTTATATTCCCACCAGAGGAATGCATATGATCATTTATTCTTATTTGTACAATAAAATAATGGTCCTTTCTACGGTGGAAAATTGATACATTAGTCAAAACGCTATGGAACAAATTTGTTTTTCAAGGTGGTGATTTTTCTCTACCTAGCCCAATGAAATGCTCACTTACAGTGATGAGGGCGCTAAAAACGATTGGCTGTATGAGTTATACACACGGGACATGGCAAAAGACCACGCAGATTTCTTTAGTATTGAAAAATGCCACCAACTATAGAGTCTGTCCTACTTTTAGGAAAACAAGAGCTATTGAAATGAGAATTGCTATTGCAGTCTCACTGGCAATATAGACTTGGATTACCCAATTGTTTTTTAGATATTTTAAGAAATAATTCTTCAAAGTAAATTTGATGCCTAATATTGTCTCTTCGGTTCCTAAGACATATTCAAGGTACATGCTTTATTGAGTTGCTGAATGAGGAATTGTATCCTTTATTGTCCTTGAGTTCTCTAAATTCCAATAGAAAAAGAAATACAGAGCAGTGAAAAGCCTATGTCTGGTACAGCGAATGGTTTATTCTAGTAATGTAACTGGATATCCAAAGGCAGGGAGGCATCATCTGTTGCCTTAGCAAGCAACAGTGACACCTTCCAAGGACAAGTTATTTGCAGATGGACTAGGACAGACAGAAGATGTCTTTATCTATGCTTTAACATACTGAGAGCTGCTCAAAGAATCAGGCGTATGAACTGTTGCATATATTATCTGGATCACAGGTGATTTTATTGGGTTCACAGGTATGTACCTGCATAGCTGAGTAAAAAAAAAAAAATCGACTGAGTGGACAGCTACTCTCACTGGGGTGAAGCATTCATGTTCAGTTATTCTGAATTCAATTCACAGCATAATACTGAGAACTAAAACCGTCTTCAGTTACAAACCTCAACATCTACATTAATATGAATTTACTTTCCAGGAATACCTTGCCTTGGATGATAACAATTTGTTTCAGGAACTTACTACAATTAGATTTAATCCTGATGTCCACAGAGCTAAGATCACGATACTAAAGCAGAATGGAGGGAGTTATTGCACAAAGTCTTAAAACCTAAAAAAAATTCATTATAATGTAAACAAAAATAAAAGTTCAGTTTGACTTTATAACTACTTAAAAATAAGCTAGAGAAATGGATTTCAACTCAGGCCCATATGAGTGAAAAGTACCTATGATTAAATGACTTCAAGTCAGGAACCTGTGTCAAAACATGAGTTACACCTAGAATCACAATTCACATTCCCATTGTTCTCATTAAAAGTCCCTTTGCTTAAGAAAATTAAAGATGTGTCCATTAAGGGTAATGGTATCTATCTAATAATTTTAAAAGTTTCCAAAAAGTTTAGGTTATTTAAAACAGACTCTTCTTTTTTATGTAAAATAACTTTAAAGTTATAAGTCAAAGAAAGACATCTCAACAAAGGTCTGGAACGTAAATGCGGTGATATGTTAAAGGTAGCTAAGAATTTAAGATGGAGGAAACAGAACTTATACTAAGAGTCCTGAAGGGAGTCTACACATTGAATAATCCACTTACCCAAATGTCCTCCCCTCTACAAAGAAGTCATGTCTGCTGTGTGTCCCAATGCAGCAAGCTGGTGAGCCCATCAGTTAGCAATAGAGAACCAAAGAGAAAACTTCATTCCCAGGTTGCCAGGAAAATGACAATTGTTGTTACGTAAATAGTCACACTTTTCCACAGAGGGTGATGAGAAACAAGTACACCATGGAGTTTTAAAGAAAACAAAACAAACAAACAAAAACTAAGTGAAGGAAGAAGCTATTCATATTCCCATTTGGAATGATTCTTTGAAATAATCGAAAAACACAGGAATATATAAGGATCCTTGATAATATCCTTTGTCACTCATAGATAATTTCAGCTTTGCTTGTGACCGTCCCTTTCATAATACTAATAATAATTAAAAAAAATTCACGGCCAAATGTGTTCATACATTTAACTCCAGCGACAAACACAGATAAACGAAATCCATGGTTGACAACAAAGCTTTGTATTATGCCAACACTTCACCTTTCTAACTGTCCCCAAAGAGAAAACTGATTGAATTGGATTCTTCTTGTTCTCCTGTTCATTTTGTATTTCCAGGGCTAAAGAAGTGGCAGAAAATAAGAGAGAGGAAGGGCGAGAGAGAGAGAGAAGGAGGGAGGGAAAAAGAAGGACAGAGAAAAAGACCGAAAGGAAAAGCTCGATCCTGGCTGTTTAGATCCCCCATGCCATAAACCAGAATAATTTTACACGTAAAATTATAATACGCCAAAATCCAGTACTCAAGCAAAAGAAACTATATGCTTAGCAGAGAAAATCCCTTAGCCCATGTGTTTTTGAGCCTCGGTAAGCCATACCAATAGATAATTAGATATGATTTTGAAAATTAATGGGTCAGAATCCCATCCTTTGTAATTAGGTCACCTAAGATGAAAATCTGACTTTGTTCTTGTTCACTGTAACAGTAACCTTTTGCTCCCCCTAGATCCCAGAAGACAACAAAATGATTCAACCTTACTAAAATTTCACCTCCAGTAATCCATTATACCTTAACTTACACATTACGATTTTAAAGCCTCCATCTGGTGGACAGAACTTGACCCCTTTTGATTTATAGGCAACCTGTTTTCACAGGTAAGCACATTTCATTTTCCTTGGACCACCTGGCTGAGGCGGGAACAGCTGAGGCAAGTCTGCTCTCTAGTGAGCGATTCCTGCACCACCAACATGCCATCCAGGGGCACGGATGCGGGGTGATCTACCGGTCTGCGGAATCAGAGCTTAAGTTACTCCTGGAACATAGAGGCTTATGAAATGACGCCACTTCATATCCCTAATCCGTGGGCAGATCTGAAACACAGGCCACATCAGCAGCGGGGGATTCAATCCCCTTGCCTGGGTGGAAGGGAGGAGTGGTGTTCTCGGTGGTTGAGCGAGGGGCACAAGGAAAAAGTCCAACTGTCCCAGAGGTTAAGAGAGACGCGGTTACAGGCCGGGACTTCGCCGAGCGGGTCCTGCTAAGCGCTCCCAGCAGCATCTTCTGGAGCTGGGATGGAGAGAGGGTCCGCTGCATGATGCGGTTCCTCTATACTCTCCCTGTCATTCTGAAAAACGAGTTTATATATACATATACATATATATATATATATATATATATATATGTATATGTATATATATTCCCCCTTCCTCACGGGATCAAAAAGTACCAGTTATATAAGGGCACGTGGACATATAAGAGGAACCACAGGGGCTATTCAGGATTCCATTTTCATTTGTGTGAATAATAAAGTGAGGACACGGTCTTGTGGAATAGGTGAACAGTGACAATGTTAAACTTCACCTGAACCTTGTACCTGGAAAACAGCAAAGGTTAAGGTATCTCCCCATCCTTTTCTACTCCAAAATACCCCGCCCTTTCATGTTCCCCCAGATAGCCAGGCGACAGGATGCTCTGGTCTGGCACATCCCCACCTCCGCCCTTCCTCAGTGACTTACACAAGACCCGTCTCCATCCTTCTACGTGAGTCCCTTAAGGCTCGTGGATAAGTCCCTTGCCTGCCCGGGCTCTGGGGAGCCCCAGCTCCCTTCCCTTCCTTGGAGACTTTCCTCATTAGTGAATGCTCTCCCTACTACAATACCTTGAAAACAAGCAGCTCCTTAACTGGCCGGTGCCTTGCATCCTTCCCAGTAACAAACAGTACCCTCATCACGCCTAATCCCCCTAACAAACACCGATTTGGAAGAGAACATGTGGATGATAAATTTACGATAGCCAGGAATTCAACACAAACAGGACCCAACCAGTACAGAGCACTGGCGAGGCTAACGGCCACTTGGTTGTGCTTTTAACTATGGAACGTATGAGCAGACTTTGCATTTTTTGGAAAGGCCCTTTTGGCAAGAGCGCTAAAGATGGTTTGAAGAGATGAGACGAGATATCTGACAGCCCACGGAGCACGCTATTTGAATTTCTCAACTAAGACAACGAAGTTCCATTGAAGAGAAGGAGAGAGCCTTTAGAGAGATGCAGGAGTTGGAAACTCTGGGATTTTAGGAAATCATTGACTTTGGGAATGAAAATAAGGAAAAGCCAAAGACGACTAAGGTGCTTATCTTCTGAGCCACTGACTGAGCTGGAGAATGCGGGAAAGTATCAGGGTTAGTGGGATTGACTTATTTTTAAATTATCCACAAGCAGATATGTAAAAATGATGTGATTTGATGTGACTTAGAGATATAGAGTTTGATAAATTAAAATTTACAAAGTAAAATGAGTAAGCAAATTAAAATTTTAGGAACATAATTACAGGAAAAATAACACAAAGCCTAGAGTGAGGTTGACAAACAAAATGCCCACTTTAGACCTATACATTTGTCGCACAAAAGAGTTTTCTGGCAGCCAGTACAAAGAAGGGAACAAAATCAGCTTGTGAGACCAATTTGTCTTCTCAAGAGAAGGATAATTACTTGGGAAACTACGTATTGAATGACGGAGAGGTTTCTTTCAAACATGTTGAGTTTGAAGCTCTGAAGTAATTTAGACAGAATATTAGTTTAAAAAAACCAGAATTTTCGTTTCAATTTAATAGTTTAACAGGCTGACAACTTATAATTGCCAGGAGGATTGGATAAATGGAAGCCAGAATTCCTGTGTCATGACAAAAAGAAGAGGCTGGAGAAGGAATATATTTGAGTGCTGAGCTTATTTTTAAATTTGGTTTTACCGGTTTACAGTTGAAGCAGATAATTTTTGACACTTAAAAAATATCTAGGTTTCTATCTGATTATGGTTTTCTTACCTCCAGGAAATTGCTGAATCAACTATTTAATATATAAATAAATAAAATCAGAGAATCAGAACTTTGGGTTTTCTCTTTATTTTGATCCCTATTACTTTCAAGGGTTACAAAACAATGTAAAATGTGGATTTAATCAATTTTTTTTGGCAAGAAGCATGTGTAGGAGGTCATTTTAGTAGGTGCATTAATCATTTGAAAGTTTGAAGTTTTATGAACCTCAAAGCAGCATATTATACTAAGAGGATTAAATATGTCATTATGAGAAAAGGGAAACTTTTATTGACAAACTGTCTAATGGAAGAACAGACAGAGTGAAGGTAAATTATTTTAACTTTTTTGATAGATTGTTATGTGGATCATATTCTCATCTTCAAAATCCAATGGTTTTTAAAAATTAGAATGATCTTTTTCTTAATTACTTAAAAATTATTTGAGATAGAAGGAGGGACAGAGCAAGAAAGACAAGTTAACCGTTCTATATTGTATCCATGCTGTGTGCCAGGCAGGATGTAGGCAATTACATGGTTAGTGGGGCCTTAAAGGAAGAAGTCTAAGTCATAAGGGTTCCACCATGTACAGATGAGGAAACACAAAGGCAACTTCAAAGCTTGGCTTTAGGTTCAACTGTAAACAACTTTAAGAATTAGGATTGCAACTCATGTGTGCTAATTCCAGATCAGTGCTCTGGATTCTACTATGCTAGAAAGACATCAAAATGATTCATTTTCTTTATTTTCGTCCCCTAATAACGAGATTGAGGATTTCACAGGAAAGAAAAAAAATTTACCAATGCATGATAATGTTAAAATATCATCTTATCTTAAAATGTAAATGTGACAAACAAAAATAAAAGCAAAGGAAGAGGTGACACTGATTATTTGACAAAATTTTACTGAGTGCCAGCCACGCTTTTTTAGACGAGAAGAGGACGGATGTATAAAGACATGAATGACATTATCCCTGCACTCCTTTTTTAGTTTGAAATTCAAATCATCCTAGGCATAAAAAAGTCAAGGCAGTACGTTATCTTCCACCACGATTTTCTAAACCTAACTTAACGCATGTGAAATGGAGATATGAACTTTTACAAACTCAGGTATTTCGCTTGTTGTAAAATGTTTTTAACCTGAGAGGTGAGGGCTGTGCAGAGATTAAGAGCACAGATTCTGGGGTCGGTACTGTCTGCATTTACATCTCCTTTCCACCCTTTCCCGGTTGTCATTTTCAAGCTTTAAGATGTTCACCTGGAACAGGAAGGTAAGACGAGCACCTGCCTCTCAGTGTCCTTAAAAGCCTCAAATGAGATGGGAATGGGGCAACGGCCAGCAATGTGCCCAGCACACAGTAGCCATTTTTTCTAATAAGCTACTGGTGGTGACACTACTATTAGCAGCAGTTTGTGAAGTCCAAATGGAAAAGTTGCAACCAGCTCCTATCTGCAATTAGAATAAACTCAGGAGTCTGGACTGCAAAATAGGTTTCTTTATCCCCTTCTGTCTTTGCCCACCCCTTCACATATTTCTGTGGAACATAAGAATGAAGAAATGATATATATATATATATGTGATGTAACATTTAATATATGATAGGGAAAATATATGATATACGGATTATATACATATATATTTTAAAATTTCTATTAAAGTCATATTGCCATTAATCTCCTAATCTGTGTTATCTTTCTGATTATTTGATAAACTCTTAGAGGACAGGTGTTGAAATCATCTTGTTTTTGCGCAGAATATTATGGCTGTACTTGGAACGTCACGTACTTGAGCAGTTAATTTTTTTTGATTATATATACATTCAAGTCGATTTTATCATTATTATTATTATTTTAAGATAACAGCATGTGAAGACAGAGCAGATCAATGGCAGTGCTTAAATAGCAAAATCTTGAAAAGAAAAAGACAGACGGCGGGTGAATTCTTTTGGCATCACCTTCCTCCCACTTTTCTGCCCTTTCTCCTTCCTCCTCCTCTCTCCTCCATTTCAAGGACCAGCACACCCAGACACCATTCTAATTACGTGTGTGAGGTGTTTTTAGCTTTTGAGAAAACGTTGCCTTATTTGCAACCCACAGTGGAGAAGAGACCTAAGAAAAACCACAGCTTAGAAATTAAGTGATCAGTCACTCAGCTATCAAGTCGTGGAGGCACAACTAAATTCTCTAATAAGTGAAAAACATGCCGTTCTTTAGGCATTATTTTCTCTTAACACTAATGATTCACACTGGAGATTCCATCTGTGTTTTGAAGACAACTGGGTGTCTTAGATTAATGATGTGATCTGCCTGTGTTTTCTCCATTACTCAAAAGAAGGGTGAGTTAGGTATCAGCCAGGCTGCCCCACCGATGGCTTGTGTCACTGATTCCTGAGAGGGAGGTGTTCAAAGGCCAGCTGTAAATGAGCTAGAATTCAATGAAACCAACAGACAACAGTGACAGCCTTGGAATGATGTTGAAATGGTAAAGCTGTAACTTCTTGAAAGTCTATTTTTTTCATACATCATAGATGTCCTAGAGCAGGATGAAATATTTTCCCAATTCAGGGTCAAAAAAAGAAAAAACAAAGAAGCAAAAAAACAAAAGTAAAAACAAAAGCAGGAAAAGTCTCTTCATGGCTTCACCTTTAGCCTTCTAGAACATATTTACTTAATGAACTGTTCACTCCTGCTAGGTTAAGTGCCAGGAAAAGATTCTAAAATGCTAGTAGAATAAATGCCATTCAAAATTAGGTGCAATTCATTGTCAGTTTACGCAGAGAAACTGATTACCTAGCAGCTTCCTGTTTGAAACGATCCCCGCATCAGCTTCCACTCTATGCTGGCGAGTGACTCGACAATAAATACTTGATTGGGCTAACAATTAATCTAGATGATTTAATGTTCTCTGCGTGTTCATTTGACAACGTCTCTTTTCACCTTCTAAAAAGAACGTAACTATTTTATATACAGGTTGGAAAACAAAGAAAAGAAAAAAAATGTCCACAATCATTTCACCCGAAACTGATACAGATATGAACATATGATACAGTTACGTCTATGTATCATTAGTTTTGCTCTGTTTGGTGGTCAAAATCATAGGGCACATTTAATAGCTGACATAAATGTACACAGCTTTAATTCCTGCTTTTTCCCCTTTTAATAAGGACATCTTTCCTTGTTACTACATGGTCTTCAATAGCATCAGTGGCTGACGACTGATAGAGAACATCCAATAAATACATCAATGTTTACCAAAGAGTTCCCCCGCCATTGGATATGTGTTTCCAAATACTCCCTAAAGATACCAAGCAGCTATCCTTCACGATGTGTTTATGATGCCATCGTGATTATGGAAAAAACATTAGGAAACAACATATTTTTTATTTCTCCTTTATGAGAACAACTCTTTATGCAAGTCCATTTTATTTCTAAATTTAAAAAAACTGGGAGTTTGGGATTGACATGTACACACTACTATACTTAAAATAGGTAACCAACAAGGACCTACTGTACAGCACAGGGAACTCGGCTCAGTATTTTGTAATAACCTAAATGGGAAAAGTATTTGAAAAAGAATAGATATATGTATAACTGAATCACTCTGCTGTCCACCTGAAACTAACACAACATTGTTAATCAACTATACTCCAATATAAAATAAAAATTAAAAAAATTAAAAATAGAATTCCATATATTACTATGACACATATGATATCTTTTTAGATTGACACTCAGGGTCACATGGGTTCGACGGAGACTGGTGGCATAAATACCAACTCATACTTTCCAAAGAGAGTCTTTTCACTAATTATGTCTTCTAATGTCCACCAACAGATTAAGGCGTCTGGCACCAACTCGCCAGATAACCTCAAGTTACCTCCATTCCTTCCTTCAAAAACTCCATTCCAGCTATATGGGAAAAGAATCTAAAAAAGAGTGGATATATGTATATGCATAACAGACTCACTTTGCTGTACATCTGAAACTAACATAAGATTATAAATCAGCTATACTCCAATAAAAATTAAAAGAAAAATTCCATTGCACACCCCTGGAATCCCTCCTTCTTGGAACATTCTGTAGGTGGCTGGCTATCTGTCAGAGCAAAAGCAAAGCAGCCAAGCCATCCCAGACGTTATACAGCAGCCTCACCCGCCTCCTACAGCTCTGTGCAGGAGGAACAGCCTCAGCACTAATTCTCTCCCCTGAAGTGTGATCGGCGTAAGAACTTCTCGTGGTTCCTCCCCTGTGACAACAGTGCATTCGAATCTCAGTGGAGAAAGAGACTGAACAGGAGATCAGAGTCGAGGTACCGAACCCCAAATGTTAGTAGTAAAGTGTACTTTTCAGATATAGGTACTTAGAGAAGTTTTTTTCCTCTATAAAATATGATTCCTAACAGGATAAAACAAAATCTTAAAACAGTTTCCCCTGTGAGGAATGACTTGGGGGAGAGAGATTACATCTATGTAGCACACATACATGGAATAAATATACAGTTTAGCCCAGATCTGATGAGGCTTCAGGCTTCTTGGGGGGTAGCTCCTGAATCTGGGGCAAGAAGAGTGTGTCTAATCAAAATTCTATAAGGTATTCCACCTTGTGGAGCGCTGTGCGGAAGGCCAGCTTTAGGCTACATCTTTTCTTGGGTAAGGGTTGTCAGGGAGCCGGCTCTATTCTGGGAAAATCTTCTCTCCCCAGTCAGGCACCAGTGCCCTCCTTTTCTCTTTTTGTAATCCCCAGGTCAAAACGAAAATGTGAATGGCTGATGACAGTTTAAAGTGTTACACCTCCCACGGGGAAGAGAATCTGAATAGGCATCGGAGCTTTTAGCTAATGGGTGAAGTTCAGAGGAAGAAATCCCAAGTACCAGGAGATGCACTTTTTATGCTATGGCAGGTACAGCAGGACCCGGGAGAGCACCAGGGCCTTCCCAGCATCCTGACCACACACCTGGCACACAATCTTCCACTCTGTTTATAGTTAAGGCCCAAATCTTGTAAGTACATACTGTATGGCGACGATATATATATTTTTTGAGGCAGGTAGGGTAGGGAAGGGAGTCTTGTCAATGATTTAAAACTCCTTTGGCTTGTGGCAGAATCCCCTCTACTCTCTTTGTCTTTTGTTGGGTCTGATTCTTTAGGACTCAGATCTCTGGATGGATGCTGCTTGCTAGTCACATTTTAGGCAAGTCGGTGAATTTTTCCTAGACCGATATATTTTTTGGGGGGGGGATAAAATATAAATAGTAGTTCCTAACTTCCGTATTTGTTGCATGCATTAGAGGCGACATACATACATTTCTTTGCATATTGCCTGGCGCGAAGCAGGCACTCAATACGTAGTACCTCTTCTTTTTCCTTGGTTACATGCTTCTGAGGTATTAATGGTTTGGGGTCAGAGAACTTTAGAAGTCATGGCTATTAATACTTTTAGCTGGTGTGTCTGTATGTGAGTGTCTTAGCATCAAGATGCATTTAATGTATTATTATTTTTTTAGATCCCACATATAAGTGATATCGTATGATATTTGTCTTTCTCTGACTTACTTCACTAAGTATGATAATCTCTAGGTCCATCCATGTTGCTGCAAATGGCATTATCTCCTCTTTTCGATGGCTGAGTACATATACACACTACTACATAAAATAACCAACGAGGGCATACTGTATAGCACAGGGAACTCTACTCAATATTCTATAATAACCTATATGGGAAAAGAATCTGAAAAAGAACGTATACATGTATAACTGAATCACTTGGCTGTACACCTAAAACTAACACAACATTGTAAATCAACTACACTACAATATATAATAAAATAAAAATTAAATTTAAAAAGATGCATTTAATGATGATATTCTGAGAAATCAAACACAGAAACCGCTTGAAATGATTATTGCACCATTTTCTTTATTGACCCTCATCCCTGTGTCTGTCCATTTGAATAATCCGAGTGGCCTGTGTCCACATTAATGATTACAACACTCCAGTGGTGTCTGAAAGAGATAACAGTCTACAGTAGCAAGAATTTATATGAAGGATAGGATCAGGATTTGTCTGAGCAGATTTTATCTTAAATATTTAAAGACTAAGCAGTAACCATTAATTTTAGTGTGAATCAAGAGACTGCATTTTAGCGTGCAAGTTCAAAAAATTATCTCTAACTTCCGTAGGACTCTGAAGGGAAAACAAGACAGTCAACATCATGATTGTTTTCCATCCTCGCTAAACTAGTCCAGAAAGTACTGTATATATGGCACTTTTTAATGGTTTTCTGCATTCGTGGTCTTTTCTCAGCTCTTCCATTTCCCCAAGTAGAGGCCAAATATGAACACAGTCTTTAAATTAGAGTAAATGTTGGTAATATCTAGTACGACTAGAGCAGTAATTCCTAATCCCAAGTGTGAATCACGATCACCTGATCAGGGAGCCATTTAAAATTACAGATTCGTTACAGATTCAATGCAATCCCTATCAAATTACCCCTGGCATTTTTTACAGAACTAGAACAAAAAATTTCACAATTTGTATGGAAACACAAAAGACCCCGAATAGCCAAAGCAATCTTGAGAACGAAAAATGGAGCTGGAGGAATCAGGCACCCTGACTTCAGACTATACTACAA
>NC_041233.1:119655182-119710756 GCF_002837175.3 Physeter macrocephalus | reverse complement strand
AAAGAAGATGTGGCACATATATACAATGGAATATTACTCAGCCATAAAAAGAAATGAAACTGAGTTATTTGTAATGAGGTGGATAGACCTGGAGTCTGTCATACAGAGTGAAGTAAGTCAGAAGGAGAAAAACAAATACCGTATGCTATCACATATATATGGAATCTAAGGAAAAAAAAATGTCATGAAGAGTTTAGTGGTAGGACGGGAATAAAACACAGACCTACTAGATCATGGACTTGAGGATATGGGGAGGGGGAAGGGTAAGCTGTGATGAAGTGAGAGCGCGGCATGGACATAAATACACTACCAAGTGTAAAATAGATAGCTAGTGGGAAGCTGCCGCACAGCACAGGGAGATCACCTCTGTGCTTTGTGACCACCTAGAGGGGTGGGACAGGGAGGGTGGGAGGGAGGGAGACGCAAGAGGGAAGAGATATGGGAACATATGTATATGGATAACTGATTCACTTTGTTGTAAAGGAGAAACTAACACACTATTGTAAAACAGTTATACGCCAATAAAGATGTTAAAAAAATTAAAAAATTAAAAATAAAAATAAAATAAAAAATAAAAATACAGATTCGTGACTACCACTCCAGATTATAAATTGTAATCTCTAAGGTGGGAAAAATGTACCTCTTTAAAAAAAAAGATCTTCACAGGTAATTCTTACTAGTAGCCAGCTCTGAACAGGTTGCAGGACACGTGATTACAATGCACATGGCAGCTCCCTGTTGGTTCACGTGCAGACTATAATCCAGAGGGACAGAAGAGGATGGGGTTGACATTTGCTGCACGTGTACGTTAGTCACGTGTGACACTAAACGTTTCTTTCCCATTTAAACAGCATTACCGGAAATGAGTACCATGATATCTATTTTGCAGTTGGAAAACATGGCTTCAGGAGGTTAGTGATTCTGTCCAGTTGGGACATTTAAACATTTCATCAATGGTGGAGCCTGTATATGAACTCAGGTATATCTCAAGAGGCTGTTCTTGCTATAGGACCACAATGCCAAATATAAATGATGTGAATTCAGTGGGTTAGACCTTGTTGAATCTCTTTTTCAACCTCTCCTTGGTTAACTGCGTTTCTCCTAGTGCAAAATGTATAGCCACAAATCAATGATTCCTTTTCTAACATATGAAAAATTCTCATGATGTGGAAGGTACTGGGAAAGCGGCAGAGAGTGATGTACAGAGCAATGAGAATAGAGTCCTGGCTTCAGGTAGCCTACAATCTATCTGGTTGTGATTGTGACAAATTCACAAAGAAAAAAAAACCAAAACCAAAACCAAAAAAACCCCACAGAAGTCAATGAAAAGCACTAAGCATGTGGCAAAGAAAATATCACACCTCATCAAATTTATCATTTCTCGTAAGATTTGCTATTATTAAGGATACATATTATTCTGTATCCCGTTAAGAAAAACATACAATTTAAGTTTACCAGCATATTAGTCCTGCAAATGCAGGAATGGATCCTACCAGCATCTTGGTGCTTTGAAATGTCTTTCATCCATTCTCCGGGATTTGGTGCTGCGCCCTGGCTTGGCGTGTGATAGCAAAGTCCTTGTGCAAAAAACATCTCAATAATATAACAACTCGGCTTCATGAACTTGTCGGTATTTTGCTTTCTTAGGTCCCATAAAGCACCTGATGGTTACTTTGAAATACTCGCTTCACTAACATCAAATTCATGGCCCTCTGCTGTTTCCACGCTTTCCACATACATACCCAATAACTTGTGTTTTAGGAGTGAAACATAGTGCAGTCTTTTAAAGGTATTTTAAAAGGCAATTAACCTTAACATGTTTAGGGTTAACTAGGTACATAACTCAACTGAAGAAATGAAAGGACCAACAGTTATGACCAAGCCAGCACACGCCCAGGCAGAGACCATGACCTGGTGACATCTGCCTCATCAATTTTAAGGTGCATCTGGATTTCAGACACATAAAAAGGGGAAAAATCATACATCTAAAATCAATTTAAGATGGTAATTAAAGCCTAATAAGGACTTCTGAATGGGATGTGGAGGGAAAGCACTGTAGAGGGGTTACTTTTGAGTTCATCAGGGACAGTGAGGTTAAATGGATGCAGCGAGAAGCGAGAGAATTCCAGGGGAGAACTGCCAAAGCCAAGGGTGCAGTGGGGAGAAAACGCGAGGACTGTCAGGCAGGCACAGAAAGCACGACATTTAAACACGCCTGTATACTAGTGCCGGATGCTCGCACTACTTTGCACAGAGGATCTGAGGCTTCCTACTGGCCGTATAATAAAGTACCAAATCTGTAGAACAAAATCCAAGACCTCCATGAACTGGCCGCAGACTCCAATTTCTGTTTTCTCTCTCACTTAGCCCAGGGGTGCTTCATGCTCCACTATCTAGGGGAGCAAAATTGACCACCCCCAAATATCTCTTTGGCATGCAGATTATCTCCAGCTGAAAACAACCGAGGCCCAGAAGACTCAGGAAGAAACTTCACGTCCCCTCTAACTGCCTAAAGAATGTAGTTAGAGGACCTGTTCAGGAAGGGAGTTGTAACCACAGATCACTAGAGTACGAACTAGGTGTGCAGACGGACGGGAACCCGGCAGAGTCTGTTTGTTAAAATTCCCCTCTGGGTCCCACTGTCTCTGCCCGGCCCAGCAAACGCTTACTTAACAAACATTTGCTTTTCCATTTCCGTCTCAACTGACTTCCTTCCCTTTGAGGCCCATCCCCACCCCCCCCGCCCCCGCCCCACTCACCGCCCACCAACACCCTCTTTTGCTTTAGCTGAAGACCGTGATCAAGGTGAGGGTTTTGGCCATTTTGGCGAGTTACTCAGTTTTCTAGGGTCTCTCCCGTGTACACATGTTATTCAACTTCTGCTGGATTTTCTCCTGTTAATCCGTCTCGTGTCAATCTATTCTTAGAGCAACCAGAAGAACCCAGAAGGGTAGAGACGCAGGTCTTCCTCCCTGACATGACCTCCCTGCATTGCTTGGGGCACCCTTTGATCTGAACGTGGGTCCTTTGCCTTGAATACACTGACCATCAGGCACAATGGTGGCAGGAATGGACATTTCATGACCGGTGAACCCTTCCGTAAGGCAACTACACAAACACCGCCTGATGGTTTATGCTTGTCAGAGCCATAGGCGGGAGCAGGGGCCACCTAGCTGTCGCGACTGCCTGTTAGACCGTGGTCAGCCTGAAGAAGAGCCACCCGATTACTGACTGCTTCATGCACAAAGAGGGCGCGGAGCCATTAAAGGCTACCGGCGTGACACAGGCGTTGAATTACTTTTCTCAGGGTGATAGTTCGTGCTTCTCCTCTATCGGGAAGAGAACGAGGTAGTTATCTGGAGCGTGCACCGTGTATGTTTATGTGGTGTTATTCAGGAGGTTAGACACGATCTCAGCCGACGTCATGGTCTGTCTCACTTCGGGGAAGCATTTCTTTGAAAAATTGCAGGTACCGTAATTGCATTTTAAAGATACATAATACATTGCGACGAGGCTCTGTTTAGAAGGTCTGCTGAGGTGTGAACTGAGCACGTTGTTCCTTTCTCTTTTATCCATTGTTCCTTCAAACCCCACAGTCTTGGGAAGACAAAAAGATGCACCGGAATATCAAAGGCTGTAGGTTTATTACTATACATTATGAAAAATTTAATGCCATAACAAAATAACACACTGATAAAAGCCAACAAATAATATTCTATTCATAGCTGACTGGATAATCAAAGCCATTGAAGGTGCTTTTTCTAATACTAATTTAAAATTTGCATTATGGCTTTTTGCCATTACGGCTTCTGACTGTCCAAACAATAACCTCCTATTTGATGAGGCGTACTGTACACCCTTTCGAGACCTTTACAATTGGGTTCTAAAGTACACTTTCACTGTATGCACCAGAAGGAAAATAATTCACATATAAAGAGTAATTTTGCCTTAACTAGTTCATCTTTTCCTTATTCTATTGGCCTAGTATTTGAAATTCTACTGTCTACAGGTTTTCTGTAAAGTTCCCCAATGACCGTACTGACCATAGAAAATAAACTATATAATTCCATAATTCCATTAAAAAGTTAAAATCCGTTCACTGAGAATTGGCAACCTTCAAATATATATTGGTTGTAAAACTGGTTGGCCACGCTGTGGAGACTGCAAACTATCCTTGATTACACTTTCCATTGATGTACGGGGTACATCCTTCTCCATGAAGTCTGTCTACTTGATTATCAGTAGATGGCTTTCGCAGTTGCTCTTAGGTGTTTTACTTTGTCTTTATAACCAGAGAAACACACTATTTACAACCCTTGGTAACAGGATAGAATCCTACTGAAGAAAACTGGACTAAGCTCTTTAGTCATCTCTGAATGAGTTCTTTAATCACTGGGCTGCGTTATGTTTAGTTTTGCTTTGTTTTGTTTTCTAATCCTTGCTGGCTGTAGTAGACAAAGGAGGAAAGCTCAAGGTCACTTTCAGTTCTTCCAGTGATTCAGATCCTTAGGAAGACATGATGCTTTTTTCTTAAGGACTCAGACAACACTTAGCACGTTAACTACTCATAAGGGACTGATTTAAATGTTAGCCAAGAAAACAGAAGATATCCCATACTCTTTTCTCACACAGAGCATGTGCTTGATCAAGACCAGAATCACTGAGCTCTGATCATCAGTCATACAAAACAAATGTCAGAAAGGCTAAGAGACATTTTCTGAGAGAAGCCTCTTGGGGCTACTTCGCAGGTAGAGGAAGAATGGAGATTATAGGGACAGCGGGTCTCCTAAGGACCAGGGTGTAGGTGCAAACTGCTCCTTCCTATCTGCCGCTTCTGCAAGCCTCACTCCCAGCTGGGAGATGACTGGTACTTTCTAGTGGAGCCAGGCCTTTTTATTGATCTCCGTACACTCTTATCTGAGGACTTAAATCTGTATGTCAGTCAGCTACAGCTTCATAGACCTATGCCATCTTTTAAGTAATCAAAGCAGAGAGAATCTCTGAAATCAGGTGATAAAATATACAAGTAATGAGATTGATTTCATTCTGTTTCTTTCGAAGCAGCTGAATCATAAAAGACTAAAGAAAGAAAACCCAAGCCTTTTCTGAAACGGCTCAGGCTGTGAGGCATGCATTTTCATTTCTATTTAGACAGCAGCTTGAAAATATTTGAGGATAGTTAATACAGAATAGACTTTGCCTATCGAAGGAAGTATTTGGGTGTTATTCAATACGCTAACCAACAGACCAGCAAAAAAAGTAATTTCAATTATTCATTTTCCTTTTTCTTAAGAAAAGCTTCAAGTTAAATTTCACACTTAAATATAGATATTTAAACCCTTCGGATCAGTTTTCTATGATAATGGAATCCAAAGCTTATTTGTAAACCTTTAAATGTCTTATCAAATGACGACAGATGATAACATATTTTTACCTCTATTTAACTCTTCAAAGTAAGAAATCGCACATAGTTTACGTAGTCAGTAAGTCCTTTTTGAACATCTGCTTTATACAAGGCCCCAGATTATCCCTGGAGGATAAAACTAACATGAAGAGGCTCATTCCCTTCAAGTCTAGGAATTTATGATCGAATAAGGCTCTTAATGCTTTCACGTTATCCTTTTGTTGTTGTTGTTATTCTAAAAAACACAGTAAAATAGCAGAATTGACATTCAGTAGGTTAAGTCTGACTAGAAGTATTGTCCACTGTATTATGGGAATGAAGGAGAAGTGAGACATTTATGAACGCTACTACATGTCAGTCACATGCTAGTGCTTTACAAGCATAATCTCATTTTCAAAAAAATAGTTTCCTTTAAAACAATTCCAAATTTACCGAAAAACTGAAATAACAGTACAAGTACACTGAGAGACTTTGTTCAAATCTCACTCACTTTTCTGATGACACCCTTTGAGACAGAAGGTCCTAATCCAGCATCACATACCGTACTCACCGGTCCTGACTGCTTAATCCCCTCCCATCTGGAACCATTCCTCAGTCTTTTCTTAACTTTCACGACTTTGACCTGCCTGAAGGTGGCGGGTGGAACACTCCGCAGAACGTCCGCCAGTGCAGGTTTTGCCTAATGTTTTCCCACGACTGGATTCAAATGATGCACTTTGGGCTGGTACAACACAGAAGTCAGGTTGTATACTCCTTACTGTTTCCTACTGGTGGCACATCATGTTCATTCGTCCCTTTACTGACACACTCACTTTAAATAAACTGTATTTTCTGATTACAACAGGAATATATATATTCTAAAGTTCTAAAGTTCAAATGCTGCAGACACTACTAATGTGCAAAAGGAAAGTTAATGATGGCTTCCCTGCCCCATAACTACTCTAACAGATTGGCATACAACCATCCTACGGCTGTCGGCATATCTTAACATGCAGTGATCCGGCTTGTGTGTTTCAGATTATTTCTCTTAATTCCCATAAACGACCGTACAAGGACTTTATCTTAACCACCATTTGCTAGAAAGGACATTTGCCCAAGGTCACACACAGGGAATTAGGATGTGAAAAGAGGACTTTTGACACCAAACCCCATGTTTCATTATTCACTGAGTTATATGAAGTACAGTGGGCATGAAAAGGCTTTCTATGTCAAACCAAACATCTTTAATATCTGTGAATGAAACATTTTTTTTGAATTAACAGGTACTGTTAACTCTGGAAATAACATTGTCCAATTGTGTGAGGAAAAGATTTCTCATCTTTACAGTATTGATCAGAGTACTTTTTAAATATATGACTGTTTGCTGAACCCTCTGGATGGCTTTCTGTTTCTGTCTTCCCCTTCACTTTGTCTATATTATTTGCAGCCCAATATTTAAAATTTTATCGCTAGTATGATCTGTTGAAAATAGTCCTGAGGTCAATGTTCAAGAACCCGGATCCTATTTCTAGTTTGTCACTGACCAGTTATGAGACCTGAGGTAGTTTTCTTCATTTCTCTGTGCCTCCACTTCTCTTCTGCAAAATCAAGAGAGTATCTCTCCTTGCTTTTCCACATACTATGAAAATGAGTACAATGGAGAAATCAGCATGTGAACAGATGCAAGCACTTGCTTTCCCCTCTTTCTGCTTTTCTCCTTTCTCGTCTTTCTCCTTCACTTCTACCCCAGCGAATTATGACCGACTGCGCCTTGCCACGTAGGGTACAGGGACCATAGCTCGCCATGAGGGGGCGATAACCCACTTTCCTCTCTGAAGGTCCTGGAGAGCCATGTTAACTACCCCAGCCTTTAAACCAAAATGTGTTACTCCTCGTCTTTCTCGTTCTCATAAAATGATGTTTAAACGCCTTGAGGACGCTGACCTTAGAAAAAGAAAGGCCTGGAATAGGGAAGGGGCTGCTGGCTGGTCAGGGAAGAGAATAACTTTCCATCCTGCCAGAAGGTTCTGTCAATAGTGAGATACAAGCTTAATCGAATCCTCAGGAGGTGACTTTGCTGAGTTACACTCAGCATACACGAGTCCCCCTTTCTCCCTCCGTGTCTCCCCACTCGTCTCTCCCTCTCCACTTCCTTTCACCACGCCCCTTCTCCCAGAACGTTTCAGGGTTTTTTTCTAGGAAGGCTCTGTTGCCCTTTCCCCTCCAACACCTGTCCTTCCTTCGGCGGAAGATGAAAATGAGTTATAAAATATCCTCAGTCGATACAAAGTTGCATGAAGTTTATACTTGGGCTTTTTGAAAGATGTTGCTTATTTTCTTGAGAGTGCATTCTTGGGAAAGGAGGGTGGTGAGTGCATGAGGGAAAGCCCTGTGTGCTTGAAAAGCATGGAGGGGGCAGGGAGCAGATGGGACACCCCTGAAAAATATACGAGAAGTTCTTGTACGGGTGGCCTTGATGGTGATGCATCCATCCGTCTCTGATTATGACATATCCCCTCTACCTACAAAGTCCCATAATTTCGGGCAAATCCTGTGTGTCCTTTAGCACCATTATGAAGATTAAATGACTGGTGCATGTAAATGGATTATTTGACCCCAGAATTAAATAAGTGATAAACGAATACACCTTAGGTAATATTATAAGTGGTGTTTTTTTTTTTTTAAACATGTATTTTTTTTCAACATCCATTAAGAACCTTAGATCATTAGAGCGACATTTCTTAGTAAGTGAATCATTTAAGACTTAGGTCAACAATTTTATAGTTTAAAAATATGGCGTATTAGTCTCATTTTTTTCTTTTTTTTTTTTTAAGTATTGCTGATCTGAGGGAAGGAGTATACCCAGCTAGGATCCATCCTGTTCAAATCATAGCCTTATTAACTGGCCAGGAGAGTGTAACAGGACACGCATGGTATCTCAGCCTTGATTTCAAGTGTCTGCTTCAATTCTGGGGTAATTTCCAGACAATTTTTTTAGCTGCTCTGAAGTAAAGAGGCCTTTCATTATACCACCAGCATGCGTCCTGCTTGAGAATGGGACTCCCAGAGTAGCTGTGGACAGAAGCATGCCATTGTGTCTACTCACATCCGAATCTGCTTCTATTTTCAAGTCCCGGGGTTTCTTGAAGGTTCACTGAAACATGCCATCTGCATTTTACAAATCTCTTTGACCACCAAGCACCTCACTGGCCTGTGCTCACTGACAGAAGATGGATTCGAATGTGTGTGCGGGCACTCGGAGTGCCCTGAGAGGTGACAGATGAAAACTGGCCTGCCTGGGAAATTTCCAGGAAATCTGTCAGTCTTCCTCAGGTGCCCTTTACACAGCCAGCAGAGGTCATAAATTTGAGGTAGACTGCTAGAGCTAGCCTGCAGATGCTTTCTTTTGGACCCACATTGTATTTTTAAATATTTTTAATTAGTTGCTCACATTTAAAAATTAATAAAACTTATCTATTTGGAAGTTGCTAAGAGAGTAGATCTTCAAAGTTCTCATCCCAAGAAAAGAAAATCCGTAACTAAGTACGGTGATGGCTGTTACCTAGACTCACTGCAATCAGTTCACAATATATACAAACATCAAATCATTATCTTGTACATCTAAAACTGATACAGGCAGACCTAGGAGATATTACGGGTCCAGTTCCAGATCACCGCAATAAAGTTAATATCGCAATAAAGTGAGACACACAAATTGTGTGGTTTCCCATTGCATATAAAAGTTATGTTTACACTATACTGTAGTGTATTAAGTGGGCAATAGCTGCTGTCTACGAAAAATAATGTACAGATCTCAATTAAAAAAAGACTTTATTGCTAAAAATTGGGAGCCATTATCTAGAAATCCAGAGTTGCCACAAACTTTCAATTTGTAAAAAAAAAAAAATGCATATGTGAAGGGCAACAAAGTATGCCCACATAATGTTGTATGTCAACTGTACCTCAACTCAAAACAAAACAAAACAAAACAACAATCTGGGTTTCTGGCTTCTCTTACAACAGCAGACGTGACCAAAGTGGCCCCACGTCCCCACGCTGGGGGCGGAGCGGAGGCCCCGTTACACGGCAGCGCGGGGCGCGGGCGCTGGGCTTGCTTCTGCTTTTGCCCTTAGCTGTGCTCCACGGGCGACCTGTGTCCCGCCTCCCTGCCTCAGCCTTCTTGACCTTAAAATGGGGATAATAATTGGACCACCTCATTCAGCTTGTTGTGGAGATCAAATAAATGAGTACCTGTCAACTACACAGAAGAGTGCCTGATCCATAGTGATTAGTTAAGTACTAGCAAGTTCTTGCTGTGCTTCAGTTGGGACATCAGCTTTCTTTCCTTTTTTTTAAAGAATTTTTTTGGTGTGCACCATTTTTAAAGTCTTTACTGAATTTGTCACAATATTGCTTCTGTTTTATGATTTGCTTTTTGACTGTGAGGCACGTGGGATCTTAGCTCCCCGACCAGGGATCGAACCCTCACCCCCTGCACTGGAAGGCGGAGTCTTAACCACTGCACCGCCAGGGACGTCCCTGGAACATCAGCTTTCTACTTTGCCCCCAAACCCATACACTCCATTTCATGGACTATTCTGTAACTTGCAGATGTTGGAATTTTTAACTCTTTGAATCATCACCATTTTTTTTCCTGAAATGAAATGGTGGGTATAGGCTAACTGGTCTCCATAGACTCTAATAAATACATGATTCAAACGTTTAAAAAAAAAAACCAGTTTTTGTGAGAAAAAGGCAACATCCTATGAATTGTTAAAATATCTAAATTACCATTTGGAGAGGCAGATACAGATTTTATAATGAAGTTACATGCCAAAGACACAGCCAGATTAAAGAATCTGAGACTCATGTTCTACCCTCAATAAAAATAGCTTACGAGTGACAAGGCACGCTTTTGTTCACCATTTTACTATTTTTAGATTTGGTTGTGGAACTCTGGGAACAGAACGTAGATATTTGTCTTTTTTTTTTAAATGAGGTTTGATGGTAATAATGTTTCATGTTGAAAAGGACATAAAATTGATTTTCTGATAGGAGTTCAACTGCTGCAATTAAAAAACCATTAAAAGTGATTATGATAAGTAACCATAATACGTTGTCCAACCTTGTGGTTCCACAGGCGCTCCCTCACCAAAAGCAGTGGCTTAGACACAGCACTGGAGGAAGGGCCGGGGCCTCAGGTCTGCATCCGGGTGCTGCCACAAGGTATCTGAGCACCCCCTAACCTTTCCGGAAGCCTGCTGATTCATCTACGCGCAGAGAATCCCCGTGCCATGGCATCTAGGAGGGTTAGGTGCATCGTTAGATGAATTAAGGGAAACGTAACAAATTTTAATAAAGTGCATATGGCTAGCGCTTGGTTTTAGTGTTTAATACACAAAATCCAATAAAATAAAATAACTGAATTAATCATCTAAGGAGTTTTACATTTTTCAGTTTTTAATGATCCTTCAAGTCTTTGACCTCCTCTTAAATATCCAGCGTATCACGTTAAGTACATTGCATCTTATAAAAAACAATGTGCTAAGCAAAGGGGAGAGAAATCTTGTCAACCTCTCTTTCCAACAGTCCAGACTCTATTTTGTACCTACGAATACACAAAGCTAATAGAAACTGATGCTGGATTTCCCTGTGCTCCCCAAACCAGTAAAAACCAGTGTCAGTGAAACACTAGGCTTTCTAGTGGTGAGATGCTGGGGAAAAAAATCACCCCACTCATTATTCTGGACAGATGAGAATTCTCCTGGGAAGCCTGTAAAAATCTACTGCAAAGAATAAAGCTATAATATACTGTCAGCAACAATTTGCCTTGGACACATTGTTAGGCGATGGACAACATGATCTAATAGTCCCTTTTATTTCTAATTTCTATGATTCTATTTTTTCAAGTCTTATACAGATCTCTTAACCCAGTTCTGTTACATACTGAGCCAGAATCCCCCCCGTGTTTGAGCTGCTCTCCAGGGCACCAGGTACTTCCGGAAAATGCGTTTAACACTTTGCTCAGTGGGTTAACTCTTTTAGGACTTACATGCTCTGAAGAAAATCTCTGTGTTTACATGCAAAATATGATAATTCTTACAAGCTGATACTGAAAGTGCTTTTCTATAGGGTCAAGATGAGCAAAGAGCTGGAACTGGAGCTAAACTGTCCTCCTTATTTTTAGCTCTTCCTACTGACTGCCTCTGAAATCCTCTTCTTCTATAGCAACGCTGCTACTGCATGTCTCCCTACTACACAGATCTTGTTTAAAAACTCTCAGTGTCTCTTAGTGTCTACAGAATAAAGACTAAATTCATTGAGACGATAATCCCCACCACAATTCCTACATGTTTTGGAAGAAATAGTTTATAGAGCATCTGTCTGCATCAGACACTGTTCCAGGCGCCGAAGATACAACAGTGAAACGCAACAGACAGGGAGGCCAACCTCATGTGGCTTTTGTAAATAAGTGAAATATAGAATATGCGGAGAGTGATGAATGCAAAAGAGAAAAATAAAGAAGGAAACAGGGACAGGTGATGTACTAAGTGGAAGAAAGTTCACTTTAGCTCGGGTGACCAAGAAGGCTTCTTGCCATGACTGTACTTATATTGTACTATTTTTATTTTTACCTGTGTGTTCCCCACTCAGAGGAAGAGGCACTGTCTTCTACATCTTTGTATTTCAAATGCCAGGTAATATTAATAAATATTAGTTAATTAAATGGTACATTATGATCTACACACCTTCTGTTCTTAAAACAGAATCTGAATCTACTTTCTAAGTTTAGCAAAGATAAAATCGGGGGCTCATTCTTGGGTGTTTGACTTTTACGAAAACCACAAGATACAAGTTCTAGGAAGGCGGGGACATTGCCTGTCCTATTCACAACAGAATCCCGAGGGTGTAGAACTAGGTCACAGTTCGGACTCAACAATTTTTTCAATGAATGAATGAAACATTTGGACAGATGAAAATCCAGATGTGCCGTCAACAGAAAAGGAGATTACGGTAAGCTTCCCCTTGGCAGTTATGTGCTGTGCTACCTACCGCTTTACAGAATCTGAAGACAGGAAAGCATATATGTTATTTTGTCCTTCTGCCTCTGATAAGACAGGATATTCCTTTATTCCAAGGAGAAAACGGAACAGAAACTGCTACTCTAAAAATCTAGCATGTATGAATACGCGTCTCATCGCAGATGTGCTAGAAAATGACTGACTTCTCGGCTTAAATTAAAAAACAAAAACAAACAAAAAACCCACAGGCTCTTGTGACAATTAAAACGGTATTCCTCTACCTAATTACTTAGAATACAAAAATCCCAGTGGAAGGGAGAGGGGTCAGAACTGGACACTTTTAGTGGTCATCACTGCTCTTTTAAAAATTAATATCAGTGAATTTCAGATGGTTTCCTCTGGAGGAAATTTTCCATGGGATGATAATAGGAGGCAGTGAAGAGAGAGAAAGGAGACGGAGTACTTGCCGGGGGATGGGGAAAGGGGGTATCTTTCTTGTCTGTTTCACATGCTTGCCTAGTTCTGATTCTATTTAAATTGGCTACTGGCAAAAACAAATACTACAAACGGAAACATCCACTAGTATTTTACGCAGAGCTTTCTGAATTGTACTTCTTAAAACCCAAAACAGCAAATGAAGTCTGAAAAAATAATGGTTAATACGTCCTTTAGTAAGAAAGAAGAATTGCCAAGTCAGAAGAACTGGGTTCAAGACTCGGCTCTAACTTTACTAGTTATCTGTTCCTGGACCCAAAATCCTCTTTGAAAACTAATTTTGTTATCTACTCACTGGAGATAAAAATACAGTTATCAAGCATACATTATAGGACTTTGTGAAAATCAAGTAAGAAAGTGAGAGGTTAGTGAAAGAAAGGTGGAAAAATATTTATACAAATACTAGGTACGGGCCAAAGAATAAAGCAGACAGCTGTCTCTCATGCACTGATTAGGCAGGAAGTAAAAAGGAGGAACATAAATTATATTTCTTTTTGCTGCCTATATATAACTTCCATTAGAATACCTGTTTTATAATAATTTAAAAATTATGCACACTGTAGGCTAAGTTGATTGTTTCCCCCTGTAACAGTGCAGTATCTCTAGTCTCCCTGTCATTACGTAGAATTGGATTTTTATTTTGCTCCTTTAACATGGTTTTAGATACTGAATATATTTTCAAAGCAATTTTGGTTTTATGGATGATAATTTTAAAAAGACTACACAATCAAATGTTTGATAAAAATATCAAACTATTGTTGCTTCAGTTCTTAAATTTAAAACTATAATTCTGCACAGAGTTCCTTGCAATAAAAAGAAAAATGATACATATGATGGCTGTGTTAGCTGGCTGGTGGTGTGGTCACTATTTCCAACTTATACCCCTCCACAGCTTACTGGCTGAATTAGCATATATACCTTTACTATTTTAGGTTACTCTTAGCTAGAGAAGTAAAAGCGCAAATAACTTTTTTGTTTGTTTCCTGAGAGTACAGACCAGGGACAGCACAGGAGGATCCTCAAACCTACAAGACACGCTTTGAAAACCTTGCCTTGTTGTGTCCACCAACCGTCAGCCATTAGATCACCAACTCGCCCAATCTTAACCAAGCTCCTGATCAAAAGTTTCCAAAATCTCATCAATACTTTGCCTTTCCTTTCCCTCTCCAAGATTCTTACTGAGATTCTGTAAATGTAGTCATCCCTTAGTGCAATAAACAATAACCATGATTTTCCTCACCAATAGGTGATTTTTGTGAACTATATTCAGGGAATTGGAATTTGGAAAACCTGAAGAGATTACAAAGGATTAGCAGCAGTGGCTTTTTTTTTTCTTTTCAGTTTGAGGAATTATTCTAATATATTCAAACATCTTTCAAATTGAATTAGGAGGGCAAGAAATTAAATTATTAACTACAGGAAGTGGGGTTAATGTTTGACTTATACTCCTCAATACGCTGAATCAATGTTCGTTTTCATATAAAAAAATACTTGATAAGCTAAAAGTTTGCACAGCAAAATCAGCTAATTACTTTGGCAAACCACACGACCCTTGGTGATAGTCTCTGGACTGTGCTACGTTTGCAGACGCAATTGGTTTACGTTTTCTGAATTCTGCATTCATTATAATATGTGAGAATTTAATCCCGAGAAGCTTGGACTAAAACAAGAGTTTTTTTCTGACTTTGTCACACAAGTTTAACTCTTCTCACCTGAAATGGGTGTTACACATATAACAAATAGTGAACAGACTTTCATTATCTATCAATCATTCACATTTATAAAGAATCCTTCATGTGTGTATTTTAAAGTGATGTACTAAAAAATGGAAATTATGCTTTCAGATAAAAGCAGTTCTAAAAATATATTAAATGTGGGTTTAAATTTAGATAATGTGGCAGTAGATCTCACTTAAAAGGGAGAGGATTTCAAAGTGAAGGACAGCAAAAGGAGGCCTACAGTCATACCAAATTTGTGTTTGACAGGTAATAAGACCCATCAAGTCTACGCGGAGAGGTCTTGAAAACTAAATCTTAATGAAAATCTGGGCATAAAGACTATGGCTCTAGGACCATGTGACCTAGTCCCTGATGTCAGGCATCTGGCATTTGAGCGTGGCTCGCAACTATCAACTTTATGAGAAGCCCTTTTTTATTTTTTTTTATTGAAGTGTAGTTGATCTACAATGTTGTGTAGTTTCTGCTGTACAGCAGAGTGATTTTAAGCTACTGTAAACTCTCTCTTGTTTCTGTAGCTTAGGGAGTGTTAATAGAGAAATAAGTCTCCCTTTACCTTCCAGCAAGGCTACGGGTAGTTTCTGCTCATTTAAACAAAAGAACCGGAAGAATTCCCACCTAGGACTTCCAATTCTCAACCCTTCTTGATTCGATGGGTGGTCAGGGTTAAGAGGACAAAGGGGTTAAAGGATGGAGAGATGCCTGGGAGCACACATGAGTTATTTTAACAACAACTGATACAACTCCTAAGTAGATACTGACGGAAATACTGTTTTACAGTCAGTAAACAGCTGACCACTGATTTTGAAACCAGTGGCATGTTTACTCCAAAAGCAGACTAATGAGAAGGTGTTGATAGACATTTTCAACCTTGCACAGGGGGAAAAAAAAAAAAAAAAAAAAAAATTTAGTTCCAAATAACTCCAAAAAAGTGATACCAGAAAAAGCCATTTTAATTATCTAAATAGTATGTCAAGCAAAAATGTTTACCTAGACCCCAAATCACTAACTTCATTAGCTGCACGATAGAGGTCAAAAAGAAAATCAAAACAATTACCGAAATAAAAGAAAAACTAAACTTATCGTTCCCGTCTCTCCCCAGTGCCTTGAGTCATCATTCTTGTGCTAAGCTCCACCAAGCATATTAGCTATTCGGGGCCACGAAGACGTTATTAATTCTACCGCTGCAATAACACACTTTTGGAAAACTCTCATTTGCTAAAGAACCCTCCTGGCCTTACAGGAGAACACGGCCCCACTGAGCGGAGATGACCATGACACCATTATTGGGAAAGAATATGACATTTTTCAGGGCCTTGAGTTTTAGCTGTTGGTCAAAAGAGTAAAGATGGGGCAGCACCGGAAGGAGAGACAGAGGCCAGGGCAGGCGAAATAGTGTGCTTTTAGTCATCAAGCGAGTAGCACTGAGGCCGCCTCGCATTCTCTGCATGTTCATATAATTGTAAGGCCTGACAAGACGCTCTCCTATTGGCGAGGCCGGTGCAGGCTGCCATTGGATCGACAGCTGCAGATGTTCTTCTTGGGCTGGGCTCCGAGCCCACTCGAACCCTGGAGTCTGCAGAATGCCTAGCAAGAGCATCGCACGCCAGACGCTGACCACGTTTGAGGAACCGTTCTAAAACTGTTAGTGTTTGTGTTTACTTCATATTCAGAGAGGTTAAAATGTCTAAAGCGTGTCTCTATTTGCATACGGTTTAATAGGCTCCCCCTATTTTGAAAAACTCACTTTAAATGTCAAACCTCTCACGGAACTCCCATTTTTAGTAGTTCCACCATTGAGTGAAAGAAAAATATTGACTCAATGTACTATAAGGCAAACCTGTTTTAGGTGGATTTGCGTCTTATGTATCCTAACACCTATATGCAATAAATGGCGTTACATGGAGACAAGCTATTTATTTAGTTCCCAGAATACGCTTCTTGGGAGGGATCCATATGTGTGCTAAATCTGATACTCCTCTAAACATCTACAACGCACAGGCTGGAAACAACAGGCCTCAAGGACAGTTAAGTGTTGAAAATCAGATCCGCCTGTGCCTTTCAAACCTCCCTAGTGTGTTAGGCGGATAAAGAGATCATCTACGCGCAAGCATATATCCCCTTGAGCAAGAGATTTAACTCTTTCAACTTTAACTTGGTAATTTCAAATAGTGTTTTGGTGAGACTTGAACAGTTCTGAATTAAACAATTAAAGAATTAAACAATTGAACATACTGTCTGGGCAGTATGGCCCAGGTGGACCATGCCCATGCCGGACCAAGCATACCCTTGCGGCACCAACAGGGCTTCACCCTGTATGAACACGCTTTCTTTCGATGTTTTCTTCCCTCTTCTAAGCTGAACTCAGGAGGACAGAGGCGGGTCTGTGGTAGGATTGCTGGGAACCGCTGATTGCAGAAAAATTAGGCAAGATTTTTAAATTGACAATGTTTAGACTGAGAGCTTCACTCCAAGCTTCCTTCTGTGTTTCTGTGCTGCGGTTTTAATTATCACTCCAAGTAAGTGTCCTGGATATATACTTATCAACTCCTCATTTCCCCTGTGGACCACACTGTGGGTTACAAAATACGATTTCCATTTTGTCTGTGGATGGCCTAAATAAGGTACACACAAAACAACAAGGATGGGCTCCTTAATTTAGCAGGATAAGGTGCTCATATAACAGTGGCCCTGGGGTTTAGATTAGAGGAGAAAGAGAACTAGATTCCACCTCAGTGGAGTTGAATAATTTCTAAAAGATTTAGCACAAAAGAACTGGGCCATCCCACGCTATGAACACTTTGAAAAATCTAACAATAACATATTAATTTTTCTCATATTCTTTAATACAGGGATCCGTGGCATACATGCAATTATATCTTATGATATTTTAAGCGCAACTATCACAGGAACAAAATTGTAAAAGAAATGTTAAGGATATGAATATCATGGCGAGGCGGTATTTTAAATATATATTGGATTTCAAAATATATCACATGATATCATGCATCCTTGCATTTCTGACATTAGCCTCTCCACCGTGTAAGTACAGTAAACAGTATGATAAAATATCTTAATACAAAAATATATAAAAATAAAAAACTTTGAATAATTCGTGTTTATTTTTAAAATGAATTCTCCCACCAGTGAGCTGTATTATTTAGTTTCTTCATCACATTTCCTCCCAATATATGTGACCCCTTTCTGTTCCAAGCCCACACATATTCCAAGCCACACTTCTTATCATAAGCATTACTGTCATCAGCAGGGGCAACATTTACTGAGTACTCATTATCAGCTGAGCCTTAGGAATTCAGAAAGTCACACAAGAGAGTCAGGAGTTAGCGTGTTAGTGGGACTGTCAATGTGCGTGAAAAAGGTAACGAATCACGCCAACCAGTGGAAAAAGCACGGTGCTTTGTGAAGATCATGAGACTTCACGGAGAAAACAGCCCTTGAGATGGAACTTGTATAGTTAGGAATTATATAAGAACATAAGAATGAAAAAAAATACTTCACTCCTGAAACATGACCGGAACAAAGGCACACTCTACGTAAGCCACTTGACTCTGAAGTTTTACATGATGAGAGATGAGAGTTGAAGGAAAAAAACATTTTATGGTGGCTACTGATCTACGTATGGCATTTGTACTTTACATTGGAGGCAGTGAAGCTCACTGAAGGTTTCTGAGTCAAGGGAATGATAATGGCAAGTTTTATATTTGGAAATTTATCCATGGCCTGAAGAGAAGAAGCTACAGAGACCAGCTGGGACAAAGGAGGACATGTCTTAAATGACTTGGCACTTTCACGTACATATATGTTACATGTTTTGTTTCCACACTAAGAATCAGATCAAACTTATCTGCCTATGCTTCTGGAAAGTAGGAGAAAGGACAATTTAATACAAGGACACAGAGATATTCCAAGTACACTATAGATTCCACTACCTAAAGAGAAGTAGACCTTGAGTGACAGAACATTCCAGATGACAGAAAAGATGTGAGAATGCCAGCAGAGCATCAGAGGAGACAGGGTTTAAGCTGGTTCTGTTCAGGTGTGTAAGTCCTTCGGTCTTTATCACACAGCTTAAAGGGAAGTAGAAAACAGCTGAAGTAATTTAAATTTGATTTTGATGCCCTGATTTTTGTTGTTTATCTTCCCAGCGGACACAAATCAATTTGCACTCTCTGAATAGTGCTAGACAGTACAGAGGATACACATACCGGTTGATAGAAAACAGTTTAACTATAATGTGTTGTTGATGATTCAGACAGGCATTTGCACGCACTTAGTAAGAAACGATTGTCTAATTTCAATCGTACCTTAGACGTTCTCCACGTATCTGTGGACACGTGCCAATTTTTTAACATCTACCACCAAACAACTATTCCATTACCATTAATTCTAACTACACTTGGTGAATATTAATTTAATCTGATAATAAATTAAAAGCAAGGCAAGAGCATAATATACAGTGAAGATAATATCAGTATGACCTCCAAACTGACCAAACATTAGTAACTTAGGGCGGAACCCTCATGAATGAGATTAATGCCCTTATAGAAAGGCGCCAGTGAGATGGTGAGCCCCTTCCTCAGGGTACAAGGAGAAGTCTGCAACCCAGAAGAGGGCTCTTCTTCGACCCTGTGGACACTCTGGTCTCAGACTTCCAGCCTCCAGAACTGTGAGAAATACATTCCAGTTGTTTCTGAGCTACCCAGTCTCTGGAATTTGGTTACAGCAGCCCAAACGAACCAAGACAGCTGGTATTTACTCAACAAAGGGCTTACAATTTTCTTTGAGTCCTATCAGTCTGCACCTGTCTTCTCTGAACAACTCTTAAAAACTGTAACTTTTACCATTGTTACCCCTCATGCCGTTTGTAAGTTTCTCTCTTTATCTGCTAATCAATAATTTTTCATCTACATCCAGAAGAGTTGGAAATCCTCCTAAACAATACGTTTATAACGATGTGGTGATGGTATTCAAATAAAGCATTCTGTGACTGGGTATTTTAAAAAAGAAGGAAGAAAAAGATTCTTAGCAGAAAAATAAACAAAATATGTCTGTCAATATGCTAAGATTATATTTATATGTCCCCTTCCTTCCCACATCCCATTCTCTCTATAGTAAAATGATCTCAGCACTCCACTCTACCCTCTGATTACAGTGAGACTGCAGGACCTTTGCAGCCTTGCTACTGCAGCGCTATTTCCAACACCACACCGCTCCTGAAGCATCTGCCATACCCTCAGGCACCTGTTGTAATTCCTAACCATGCTCCCCTCCCCCCCTTTAAAGACTAGCTCCAACCCAGCTTTAAAGACTAGCTCCAACCCAATAATCGGGCTAAAAGTAGGAAACACAACAATTGAAGAAATGCAGAACTATAACTTTAAGTCTATTAAATGGCAGACACTGCAGAAATCGGTGACACCTCAGCCTTTGGGTTCAGGTCAATAAAATCACAAGGTCTGTTTTTCATGAAGTAGCTGCATTCGCAAACTGGCCAGAGCTTCTTCTCTGAATTCTCATGCATTTTTTTAATCTCATGAAAATGTTTTCCAGTGACATGTCATTGTCTTTTATCTGTCCACCCATGGGTTACAGACACACACATATCAGGCAGGTGAAATCTTCTCCCCTGACTCCCTCCCTCTCCACCAGGGCCAGCCTGGGAACCAGCAGACACAGAGATCTGAGCCAGGCATCGGCTTAGGGAGCTGAGCCCAAGCTTCCTGAGCGGTTCCTACAGGCACACGCACGTGAGCTTCCCTTGCTTCTAGGAGGGAACGAGAGCAGCAAGTGCATCGGCGGGAACCCTCTTGCCCACTGGGCGCTCAGCTGGGAGTCCCAGAATATCAGACACAATTATATGCAAATGTAAGTACAAAAAGTCATTTTGACTCGAATATAAATGATTCTAGCGGCCATGCTGTATTACCCACGCTACTGCTCTTCTTCATTAGCAGCGATAATTGAGCGATGACTACAAGCACGTAATTGATAATATGATTAACGGTGTATTGACCGATCTTGCTGTTAAGCCCCTGCATAAAGGGATTGTTTCCTACAGGTCATTATCATCATCACGTTCAGACACAAGCCACTCAGGCCACGGTGCTTGTAAGGTTTAGAGACAAACTACTACTGAATCTCGTGACTAGTGCATCATTTTATCACTGTTGACCTGTGGGCACCTTGTCAGCCTTCATTAATAAGAAATAAGAAACGAATGCTACTGCATGAGAGAGAAGAAATGTAAACCGCTGCTCTTTCCTTTCGGAAATTGTGTATCATTTATATTCTTCTCACCCATTTTTTTTTTTTTTTTTTTTTTTTTTTTTTTTTTTTTTTTTTTTTGCGGTACGCGGGCCTCTCACCACTGCAGACTCTCCCGTTGCGGAGCACAGGCTCTGGACGCGCAGGCTCAGCGTCCATGGCTCACGGGCCCCGCCGCTCCGCGGCATGTGGGATCTTCCCGGACCGGGGCACGAACCCGCGTCCCCTGCATCGGCAGGCGGACTCTCAACCACTGCGCCGCCAGGGAAGCCCATCACCCATCTTAATATTAGACCATGGGCTTCTTTTATCCAGTCGTGAGATTTAAGGAGTAGAGTTTGTGATTTTTTTTTCTGTGAAATTATTTTAAGCGCTACCATTAAAATGAGGAGCCAGAATACTCAGCCAGAGATGCTGAGATAGAGGGAGCGCTGAGATAGAGAAGAGAGCTGAGATAGAGAAGAGAGCTGAGATAGAGGAGAGAGCTGAGATAGAGGAGAGAGCTGCGATAGAGAAGAGAGAGCTGAGATAGAGGAGAGAGCGCTGAGATGGAGGAGAGAGCACTGAGATGGAGGAGAGAGAGCTGAGTTAGAGGAGAGAGCTGAGATAGAGGAGAGAGCGCTAAGATGGAGGAGAGAGCTGAGATAGAGAAGAGAGCTGAGATAGAGGAGAGAGCTGACATAGAGAAGAGAGCTGAGATAGAGGAGAGAGCGCTAAGATGGAGGAGAGAGCTGAGATAGAGGAGAGAGCACTGAGATGGAGGAGAGAGCTGAGCTAGAGAGGAGAGCTGAGCTAGAGAGGAGAGCTGAGCTAGAGAGGAGAGCTGAGCTAGAGAGGAGAGCTCAGCTAGAGAGGAGAGCTGAGCTAGAGGAGAGAGCTGAGATAGAGGAGAGATCGCTGAGATAGAGGAGAGATCGCTGAGATGGAGGAGAGAGCGTTGAGATAGAGGAGAGAGCTGAGATAGAGAAGAGAGCTGAGATAGAGGAGAGAGAGTTGCTTTTTCTCAAACAAACAGACAAACAAATAACCTCCCTGTATCTGTCTAACAGTGTAATTCTACAAAGTACACTCCCAGCATCTGGCCTATCTTGCATTAAATCCACCCAGAAGTTATAAAATGCATAATTAATGATGTGACCCTATGTGTAGTACACTGACACCCTCACTAACTTAAACCTATAAGTTGTAGGTAAACAGAGTAAGTTTTATGTATAATTATCATATGAGCCCACTCAGAAGGAAAACATACAAAGAGTGAAATGGTACATTTTCTTTTCTCTCCTACTTTATATTTTGAGAATTTCAAAAAGCACTAACTGCAGTAACACTTGGAGAAAGTCATGCCTGATGGGACAGCTTTCTCTATGTGTATTAAAAGAAAAAGAGCCTTTGTTAACGTGCTTTCCATGACTTTAATTTCATGTTGGCACATCCCTCCCTCTCAGACTCTTGTAGACTTCCTGGTCCTGGAAAAAAGCTTTTTTCTTTGGTCCCCTGAGTAGGCTAGTGACAACTGAAAACACACAGGTAAAACTAACACAGAACAGTCGTTTCAGGGCCTATTTTCTGCGGTGGCAAAGGTGCGCAGGCAGGTTCCCACCTGCCGCTGGTTCCAAGGAGCCTTTTCTACAGAGCAACACACCCAACTCACGTGAAACACTGGAGGTTATCAGGGGGCCCTTTGGGGAGTAATTTCGTCTGCATCTTGTTTGGCTTCTCCTTAGTCTTTGGAAAGTGGCATTTACATTCCCCCTGATCGCATTTATAACAAGGAGACACAGCTTACATAATTCAGAGAGTAAGTAAATTCTCATTTCTTTGGCAAAAGAAATCACCGGTTTCCTCAATTCAATTCAGAATGAAATGAAAAGCACTCAAACATCCGGATAAACACCAGAGCAGGGTGTTATAAAATAATTTAATGGAAAAGACAGAAAGAACAGTGGAGAAAGTGTGCCTTGCAACAGAACTACCCTTAAATATATTAGTGGCTTTGGAGATATATTATGCTATTTAATATGTACACAGTATCCTTGTGAGGGCAGGCGTCTCCCCATTTTATGGTTGAAGAATCCCAGAACTGGGTTACCCACACTACATAACTGGTAAAGAAAAAGAGCCAGAATTCAAACTCAGGTCCGAGTTCAAAGTTCATGTCCTTCCTATCGTCTCTAGAGTATACTGAAAAATAACTAGCATGATGGATAGCATTTCTACCCAGTGAGAATATTTCTAGCTGCTAGAAAGTAGGACAAAAATCAAAACTGTATTTTATAAAAATTCACATTCATATCTATAATTTAAAGAAAAATATCATTTTGTGGTTAGGAGAAAATTCCACTTTTTCTCTTTATGGCAATTTAATTTTGATTCGCAGTTATCAGACATCACCACTCCTCTGGTGTTAAGTAAACTCAGAAATCAAGACTTGGGAAGAGAACGTGAAGCTTAGGAAGAAGGCACAAACCCAAATGTTATCGCTCAGAAATTAAAAATAACCGCAAAAGGATATGATGAAATTGTGACATTAAACAGCAGAAACAGTTGCTTGACTATGCTTTGATTAATATCTCAAATGATGCAACGCAGATGGCCCCGAACTCCGAAAGGTCCTCCCAGAGTCTCAGGGAGGAGTGTGATAAGGCTTTGCATCCCTGCACAGTCCTGGCAGACGTAAGGCTGCTCCCAAGTACCTGCAGCGGGCCAAGGGACTTTATCGTACATCACTGCACACACATGAAGACGCCAGACAAATCAGCGAGGAATCCTCAGGGCACGTGCCATCGACGCATAAGGTTAGGAATTAGAAGATGGAGGTTATAAACCAAACCCTCCCACTTACTAGCAATGAGACCTCCGTCAAATCCATCTCGCCTGTTAGCCTCACCGGCGAATTGAGTACATGATTACACTAATCTCACACACTTGGATAGTCATGAGGGGTTCAAAGAAGGTAAAACTCAGGGGGACATTCTGTAATTGTAAACACCATTCAAATGCAATTATTATTATTGTCAGGGCTGTTCTGTAGTTTCTGAAACGCCTGCTACGATACAATTGCTAAAACAGCTGGCTAGCAGGAGGAACCTGTCCCCTAAGCAACCCCCACCCAGAACAGTTTTCCTCCGTATCGAGTGGGTTTCCATGATGAGATGATTACCCTGCATGGCTGCCAACTTAACGCCATGACCGTATTTTGAGAAATCAGTCATACACAGATTTCTAACATAGGAGGCAGCTAACGTGATGAAAGCATACACTACAGACTTGGGGGTGCAAGAGTATCCTGATCACTAATAAAGCTTAAAAGACATCAGGTGGAAGGGGAGACATTTAGGTAAACATATTTCAGGGTAAACAGGTGGGAAAATCGACAAAAGCACCATTTGAATAATTACATAAATATTCTCTCACCAGATTTTGGAACGAGCTGGCTTCCGTTAAAGACAAGTCACCACCGCCACCAACCCCGCTTGCTTTTACCCTTTTTTCCTTTTCTAAAAAAATAGCATTTTTTTCTCTCCCTCTTATGAGGTCAAAAATCCTGAGTCCTCGCCACCAGAATCTTGGGTTTTAACCCTCTCTGATTGTCCTGCACCAACACTGCATCAGAGGGGCTGAAGTCAGGGAAGTTTTCTGTCTTGACTCTACATAGTGTCTGTGTTTTTGACCCACTTCCTACTTCCCCGTGCCATGCAATAATGATACCTTTTTAAGCTCCTTAAAAGAGATTCTGAAATTTTAAACCTTTTTTTTTTTTTTTTTATTCCTTTCCTCTGAGCTAGCCAGAAAAGAGGAGAATTCAGACTGAGCCACAGCTCCATCTCCTGGAAGTGTACATCAGCTGCAACAACTAAAGACCCAGAGGCACCCAAGACATTTCCTCACGGAAGCACTCACGCTCAGTCTGTGTGCAAAAGACCTTCTATGTCTCACTCACGAAGCGAGATTCTTCTTCACTGCATCCGAAGGAGAGGAACACACGTCTTAGAAAACCTTCAGGTACTGAGGGAACTAACTCTGCCGGAGCACAACTGAAAGTAAGCCTCTGGCTGGCGATAAAGCCCTCTCATGAACGCAGGCTCCGTACACCGGAGAGCTAGCTTGTAGCCAGATGAAAGAGCCCTCTGTGACACACAGAAATCACACATTATTGGATGAAATTCCCATTTTGGAAGAAGTTTAAACTTCATTTAGTGCCACTTTCCATTTTAAATGTGAAATGACAACTTGTACCTCATACCTGGCTTCTGGTGACTATTTTCCATATTGTGTTTTGCTACCGAGCATCTGCTTTTCTATTTTCATGTTCGAAAAATAAGGCTTGGTTAAGCAAACTTGATTTCTAATTCTGCATATTTATGTTTCTATATCAAGCTGAAATGCATCTGCTGGCTCCCACGCTTTATTTTAAAACTCTGAAACAGTTACTGTCCATATTGTCCATTCGTACTTAAAAAAAACAAGACAATGGACTTTACTGCTTCCAGTCATTGATTCCATGTTTCTCTCCCTTTGAGGTAACTTGAGGCTATGTAAAGTCTGAGGGAGGGGCTCAGGTCATGTCCAAATACATAATAGAATCCCCTAGTCTTCTCATCTTGTATATCATTAACACTTTTCTTGGCACATTGGAACTTGGAAGGATAGAAGCCGTGCTATTCAGTATGGATCAGCTGTTTATTAACAGATTATTTCAAAGATTTGAGTAAACAAGGTCAGTGAGCCATTAAGACTTTCTTCTTTCACTCTCCCTAAATGTTTCTCTTTTTCCATACCGAGCACTCCAGGGAAGCTAGACACCCACCTTCGCGTTTTCTGTATTCTTTAAAATTGTGCCAGAGCTTGAGATCATGTTACATAATTGCTTTCTGATTTGGAAATAGAAAAAAAAATCTGTATCACTATTAAAGGTGAATGAACTGAAGCCAGCACTCCGGCATTAATAAAATCACCACAATACACAATAAAACACGAAGTCCAACTTATTAAATAGGATTTGGGAATATGGCCCTTTGGCAGAATAAATATTGAGAGAAAACGAAAAATCACCGTATTTGGGTGAATCGGACGAAGGTAGTCAAAAGGCACAAACTTCCAATTAGAAGATAAATAAGTATTAGGAACGCAGTATGCAACATGATTAACATAATTAACACTGCTGTGTGTTACACGTAACAACTGTTAAGAGAGCAAATCCCAAGAGCCTCATTACAAGGAAAAATACGTATTTTTTTCTTGTTCTTTTATTTGGTATCTATATGAGCGGATGGGTGTTTGCTAAACTTGCGGTAATCGTTTCATGATGTATATAGTCAAATCCCTATGCTGTAACACCTTAAACTTACACAGTGCTGTGTGTCATTTGTATCAATAAAAGTGGAAGAACAAAACCTCCAAATCACCATATTCTTTTTAATTTTCAAGGAATTAAACATAGAGAGACTACACGTAACATTAAAATTAGCTTGATCATGCTATAATCTCACTTTGATGCTTCAGAAAGAATACTGAGGGCCTGCAGATCATTACGATAAACACCAAGTATCACTGTCAAGTACCAAAGAACTAGAGGACACAAGAGCTTACTCTAACCTTGTCCTGGAATCAGGATATATTCCTTTAAAAATATTTCAGGGTATCTGTTTCTGTGCTTCTTATGTGTCTCTTTTTCATAAAAGTGAAAGAGAGAAAATGTGTGTGTAAATCTGACAATTTCATCGGGGCTACATGGATTTTGAACAAAACGAAAATGTGCCTCATGGTGAAAGTCTGTACCTGAAGTCTCCCCGTCTCGTATGTGGCTCTGCTTGATTAACATGCTTCATTCAGTGGCCATAAAGGAGCTTGCATGTTAGAGGCGAGTTTTCTGTGGGCTTTTGGATGACTGGCTTGCAGCCAAAGCACTTACCCCACTCTTCAGGATAGACTGTAGAAAACCATAGAACTGCACCTAAGAGTCTTTAATTGCTAATTGCTCCTAATAACTGTTTAGTACATAATGCAAACAATAATACATGATGTCAATTTGAATTTCAAGGTTGTTATTCAAGCCCAAGTTTCTGCTGTGTTATGTTCTCTTCCTGTGGTTAATGATGTCTGAAAAGCCCTCCGTGGAAAAAACAGCCCTGGCTTGGGGAAGTGGCAAGGCCCGTATTAAAAGAATAGCAATAAAAAAATAGAAAATAGAGGTTTGAGTGATAGCCTACTGTATGTCTGAATACAATATCGAGTACTGTACAGCGTGAAATGAATGGCAACTTTTGTGCTTCCAATTACACATCTCAGTAACCATCCAGAGATTAACCACACTTCAGATTATCGGTGGAATTTGGAATCGCCTTCATTGTCACCCGCATCCAAAGTCGTTCCATTATGCTCTGGGAATCACTCTCTCGAGGCCTTATTCTTAAAGAATGGAGACAAGGAGCTTTCATTATTTCTGAGGAACTCTCTCACAGATAGACGCTCATTGATCCGTTCTCCCTTCTCCTCACACTGGCTTAAGCAAGAACATGGAAGCCTTCTTATAATAGGCAACGGAAAAAATGCAATGGGGCCCAGCTCTGGCTAGCTAATAGTCTTTCAAGTACTCCTCCCTCTGTTCTGTCTGCAATGTCAGTAAGATTTCCAGCGCTTGGGGTTTCGATGTCCTCTGGTCTTTTAGAAGCTGGCATCTAATTGCTTCTGCGTGTTGCCAAATGACTGAGTGTTTTCTTCATTGACTTGGTTTCTGCCCGATTCTGGAATAGACAGGAAGCAGGACAAGAGAGACTGGGGAAGTGTGAAACTCACTCAGAGAAGGAAGAGAGCAGATCTGGGAGTCAGGGAGTGAACAGGGGGAGAGTACAGAAAAGCCAAGTAAAAAACTGAAAAGCTGTAGATCGGGCCAAAGAACGGGCAATAAGATTAGAGCGGAGTGTTGTTAGGGAAAAAAAAATCTGCTTGTGTCTGAAAAATATGAAATGGGAATATCTATTGACATACGTGTGTGTGTTGTCTACACATGGTGAGACATGCAGAACAATGTCCTATCCTTCCCTACCCCCTTTCGTCACGAAAAGCACAATAAACTACTTGGTTCATCACTCCCGTTCCACACTGCTCCGTATCTAATTTGGGTGGATCACAAAATGGCCACATCTTCCCTTTTCCTTGTTCGTGTGCCTTTTGCTTTGGGATTTAGAAGCTCCTCCCAACAACACAGAGATGTTATTTCTCTTCCCTTTGAATATGATCTGCCTTGTGACTCGCTTTAGCCCGTACGATGTGGTGGAAGTGACGTGAAGACTCTCTTCCATGCTTATACCGGCCCTTTTAGAATCCTGATCAGATGTTACGTGAGCAAGCTCGGCTAACCTGGTGAGATGAGATTCCAGGCGGAATACGGGTGAGTCCCCCTAGCAGAGGTGACCCTAACCTCGCCAGCTCCCAGACAACCTGGCTGCACACACAGGACGCATGAATGAATACGATGAAAAGAAAAGAACTACCCAGCTGAGCTCTGCCCAAGTTCCTGCGCAGTAGAATCAAGGGTTAAATAAATGTGTGTTAAGCCACTGTTTTGGGGTGCTTTATTATGCATCAAAGGCTAACTGTTGCCATAACCAACTTACATTTCTTGGGTAGCTTCACTTTTATGTAGTGATAGTACATTAAGTATTAAACCTGTATTTGGAATTCACATTTTTCTTATAATCTTCTTATATGAATCTCCCAAGAGCCTTACATGAACACCTGGATATATTAATCCTATTCGTGGTTCAAGATACAAGATGGTTTGAGAGATACTAATCTGTAATTCTTGCATTTAAAAAAAAAAACACAACTTCAGTTAAGACGGTGCCTATGGCAGGGAATAAAGTCAATTATCCACTTATTTGTTCAACACAAATGTTCCTTTCCTAAAATGCAAGGCCTCTTGATCTTGAATCCTAGCAGGTATTTTAAGACTTGGATTTTGGGGAAATGATACACTTGGGGGAAAAGAGTTCCTGATATGGGCAGTCAGGATACATGGGCTCCAACCCTCATGAGTTTCTTCCTCCTCTAATTCATCAAAGAAGCAAAACTTCTGAGAAAACTAGATTGTTCACCTTCTATAATAGCACACAGATCTATCTGTCTGATCTGTGTTCTTCATAGCACCTGAATCATTTCAGGATTCAATACCTCCTCAAAAAATTATTAGTTCTACCAACCTCAGGCAGTCAAGCAGTTTATTCATCATCAGAAAGCTCCTTGACTTCAGTGGCTCTGGTAATAGACAGAGATGGTAATGACATTACCTAATTCTATAATGCACAATTAATTTAATTTTTTCTCTATGATTAAAAGGGAAACTCCTCACAACTTAGAATTGCTGTTAAATAATGGGCCAGAAATTCCACCTGAGTTTCAGGAATTGCACCATATGCTTGTGAGCAGAAACTTGGTAGAGTCGCTTTCAGCTGAAAAAAAAAAAAAAAGTAGCAAAATTGGTTCTGAATATAAAAAAGAGGATAAATGGATGAAATTGTACAAAATTTCAAAGGTTCCTGTCTGCATCAGGATTTAGGCAGGAAATAAATGGCATTATCAAACGGAGTCATCGAGGAGAGGAAAGACACTAGTTGGCAACCTGCGGGCAGGAGCTCCGTGCAGGGACTCGGAAATCAGGATCAGTAGGCAGCGCTGCTGAACCCTTAGGGAGGGCAGTTGCTAAGCCCCCAAAGAGCTGTTTGGAGAGGACCACCTAAGAGGAGCTATGGATTCCTTGGGCAGCCACCAGGAGGTGATCTGTCAGGAAAGGGACCAGGACATAGCCCGCCTCCACACCCTTTCCATCCTTTCATCTGTCAGTGCCACAAACTGGCTCAACTCAGCAAGAAGCCCAGGGGAAGGGCACTCATTAATTATATTCATTCAATTCAGCCCCCTGAGACATCCAGCAGGGTGGAGGAGAGTGGAGAGTGGTCCAGAGGGGCCGTGGAAGACGTCCAGCACGGTTCCTTCACAAAGAATAAGAGCTGAAAAGACATTTTAATGAGTTTTTAATTCTCTGAGAATAGTGGCATATCGAGCTCAAGGAACTCCTATCATACATGTTTTTACTTAGAATTGCGTAGGGAAGAAAATTTAAAGATTGGAAATGACTGGAAACGTTAAAAACAGAGTAGGATGCAAATGGCTATTTCCTCGCTAGTCCATTCTCAAAGCGCTTAGAATTGTACTTTTACGACCACCTTTCGAGTTCACTGCCATTTTCCCCAAAATCATCATCATTTTCTAAACTCGTAATTGTTAGAGTAAAATAATTTATTTTTTCTGCTATAGAAATCTAAAGAACTATCCAAATCCATGAAAAGGAAGGAGTCAAACTCATTCCGTTGGGTGTCGTTTTGGTTCTGCCTGTAACATGCTGTTAACCTCAGGCAAGTTGACAAACTTTTTTTTGGCCTAAATTTCTTCATCCTTCTAGTAAAGATAGTAATAGTCCCTACCTCACAGGGTTGTTGTGAAGATTAAGAAAATTCTTACAGGTAAAGTGCTGAAAACTGTGCCTGGCACATAGTAAGCACCCCCAAAATGTTACCTAGTGGTATTAATAATGAGGGGACACTGATTCCAAATTTTACTATTTGCTTAGTATTGATTTTCTCTCTCTTTTTTTTTTTTTGCCTATGATGATCCAGTGAGGTCTCAGTGCATCTTACTTGGTAAGACTCGGGACCAGGCAACGTGAACCACCTTCCCTAAACCCCTCACCAGGCTCCAGCCAGACAGGCAATACGCATAAGAAAGAAAGACGGATCTGTTTAATCTGGGGCTTTACAAGATTTTAAGAACAGATTTTACTATGTACCATGGTTCGGGAAAGCAGGACAGAATGATGCAGAGCCACGTATGGAAGATGAGTTCCCCAGAGGCAGAGTTCACAGTGTGACTGACTCCTTTATTTAAAGTATCCACAAACAGTAAAAAGACACACCCATTTGTAAATCTCAGAATTAAAATATATTGCCAGTCAGAATGCAGGATCTGTGGACTTTAAACTCAGCACTTTGACCACCCCCTGGGTGCCCAGATAACCCATGAGGGCTTCACCTCAATCCTCTCCTCGGGTCAACCTCCAATCCCAGCTCATCTGAGATGCTCTCTGACACCTTCAGACACGACACCCTCCTTGATAAAGATAGATTATTAGCTTTCTTTGTCTGGAGGAAATCAGACACTCTAAGAAGTGCAAGAAATGTGCTAAAGACAGATAGATAATCAGCTAGTTGGAGCTTTCGCCACCCAGGAATAAAAGAAACTCGAAGAACCATGATTGTGGGAGAGGAATGAGGGAGCGTATACAAGTACTTTATTGGAACTACAATTCTCCCTTCGAGGGCAATTGTGAGGACAGTATCAGCTTGGTTTTGGATCACCTATACTTCTCTCCAAAATCAGAGATAATTGAGAAATTCTCACTCCGGCACTGATGTGACTTTGTATGTTCTTTGTGAGTCTCCTTTTGAGCTGCAGACAACTGCTCCAAGATGGAAAACCACAAACCACCTTTGATCCCTGCTGAGTTTTGTATTATACTTCACCATCTACTCCATCACAAAAAAATATTGGTGCCTTATGTCTACTGAATGCATTTGAAGAAATCAAGAGGAGCTTTACTAGTACCACTGCCAGCGAAGGGTCTTTCGAGTTATCTGAAATACAGAGAGCACAAAGAAGATAAACTTGTCCTGCTAGCTGGAAAGAAGGAATACGGGAAATCAAAGCAACAAACGACAAGCAACACGATGTACACATATAACAGAAGAAGAACGTGGAACAGAGAGATGGGTTAACGGGGGCCTGGGCGAAGCTGGAAATTTTGATGCCTTCATGTGTGCAGAAGCTCAGTCACCGCTAATCCCTGCTGAGCAATAAGAAAAGTTAAAGGACTCCTTCCTCCTGTCATGAGAAGAGCAGCACGAATGGCCTTCACTGATAGAGCACTTACTCTATGCCAGCCATTAGAGTGTAACGGTCATTCTGAGCAATATAATTATTTAATCTGTTCAACAAATCTGCAAGGTAGATGGTTCAGGTTTGTGAAGAAGGGGATAGAGGAAACTAGTCTGAAAAATATTGAGGAAATAGAATCAGTGGGGCGTAGTGAGACCGGAGAGAGGATTCTCTATTTCCTCAGCATTTTAGCCGCTGATTGCGCTACTTGCCAATACTAGAAATATGGGGAAAGGAACAGGTTTGTGAGACAATCCAGGAGTTCAGTTTGACACGTGGATGAGGAGCCAATAAGGCTGTTTACTCCCCATGACTGGAGGTACTGATTACACATATTCTCTAGGTGCCCAAAACACAAAGGAGGTATCTAGCAAGTGGTACGGAGACATGAAAATGTCAACATCAAAATGCTAGCTGAAACCATGGCAATGATGGAAATAATCCAAGTGGAGGGTTTGGAGTGAGACAGAAAGATGATCAAGACAAGGTCTGAAGAATTCCGATGTTTAATAATGGAGTAAAGGCAGTTAGACAAGGAACTTGAGGTCAAAGCTCCAGGGTGGAGGAAAGGAAGAGGAGATTACACAGAAATCCAAGGCATGGAGGAGGAAGTCAAGGGTGAGATATTTCTAAAAGGTCAAAAAAGAGAATGACAAAAAATGACCAAATCAGTATCAGGGAGCACGTCGCGGGGTGGTGGGCGCAGAGACAGATCAGGATGGCGTGAGGACAGAGTGCCAAGTGCGGACAAGGGGTGCGCTCAGCACTTTAAAGAGGACGATGGTGGGAAGAAAGCGAGAGACAGGGCTGCCTCTAGCACGAGACATGAGCCAAGTGAAGACCTTCTGACAGCCAGGAAGTTCATGTTGAAATGCCAAAGGCAAGAAGCCACTAGAGAGGGAAACGGTGAAGATGTAGAAGAGATGGGATAATTGATAACGCAGTTACCGAGGTGTTTGCGCGCACAAAGAACAGGGGACTCCTGACCTTAAAAGCAATGCCTCCTCCGCTGTTAACATGAGAGAAGAGAGGATGGATGCTGAGGCATCAGGCTTTGGTAGGGATTTGAGGTAGTTTCCCATATGCCTCCGCTCCCAGGAACAAGGCTCTCTCTCGTCGCAGAATATTTGGTCGTAAGAAATAAAACAACCTCAACGAACTCACTTGGAGTTGTCAGAAAGAGACACTTCGATAGAGACAATGCCAGACAGTGTGCGACTTGAGGGCAGGCATTTCATTTCATTCGTCTCTGAACTCCCTAGGATGTAGCTCTGTGCCCTGCACATAGTAGAGTCTGAAATGAACGCTGATGAAATGGGAGAGCCTACAAATAATCAACACGCAGCTTCCGTGTCTAGATCCAGAGGATCCTAAAAGTTCAAAAGAGCAGAACAGAATCCTTGAAGCAGCCAGGCGATTCACAAAGGGTTCTTGGGAATTCTCTGGCCTGGGCCTTGCAGACAGCTCTAGGCCAACCAGTCTAGGCTCCCCAGGTACTCCCCTGTGTTCTCCTGGCACCCCAAGCCTGCCTGCTCCAGGGCAATGACATTGCACCACAGTTACCTGTTTGCACGTTCGACGTCCTTCAGTATCACTGGACTCTGAGTATTTTGAGAGCAGGGACTGGACCTCAGTGTCATTAATAATATTCATGAGAGTAACTATAACCTTCTAATTCTCTCAACAGCATTACACGTAGTGAAATTATTCCCATTTTACACTTGAGGACACTAAGGCTTATAGAGAGATTAAGTAACTTGCCTAAATTCATACAATTTATACGTGAGCAAGTTTGGATTCCAATCCAGGACCGCCTGACTTCAAACTTTAAGGTCTCAATTACCAGCCCTTCCTTATCTGTCTTTTGTTTCCCCTTCCTTCCTTCCTTTCCTTCCCTCCCTTCCTTCCCTTCCTTGTTCAATAACTAGCATAGTATACCCACACAGTATACCCACTAGCACAAAAGTGACATGATGACATTTATTGCATATTTGTTCCAAAAACGACTGGATGACGGAAGTTCAAGACAGAATCACGATCACGACGCCGTTATGTCACCTTCCACAGACAACACATACCGATGATCCAAGAATGTGCCACTTTAAACACTTTAAGAAGCACATCAAACTCCATTTCTTTCTATAATGACATGCACTTGGCATAAGACTGATCCTTTCAGGTAACATTATAGGAATGGATTTTATTTTATTTGTATTTACTTATTTTTTAATATTTTTGATGTGGACCATTTTTAAAGTCTTTATTGAATTTGTTACAATATCGTTGCTGTTTTACGTTTTTGGTTTTCTGGCCACAAAGCATGTGGGATCATAGCTCCCCGACCAGGGATTGAACCCGCACCCCGTGCATTGGAAGGTGAAGTCTTAACCACCGGACCGCCAGGGAAGTCCCAAGGAATTGATTTTAAAGAGCTACGTTTCATACTCAGTGACGTGAAAAGAATAAAGTAAAAAGCACTAACACCAGCCTTCTTGGTATTCCTTCCACTAGTGATACTGAGAGCAAAACCCAGGCACTTGGTGGTAATAATTCCTAATAATGGAATGCATCACCAAAGTAAAAAAGAAAGAAGAGAAAAACTTTTCTTAAGAATGAAAGAGAGTATGCAGGATACGGACTTATCATAGCATGATCTTAGAGCTTGTTTCACACTTCTCTCCGTTTAATTTATGAAGAGAAAAATTACTGCGATAGATATAAGTTGGCAGTTGCGATCATTAACAGAGAGCTATTGCCCATGGGTATGCGATAAAATGTCGTACATATTGATTCCTTTTAACGTTAACTATTTTGAGGTTGTGATTGAAAATTACTGTTGAATTGCAGATAACACTAGCTGTGCTCCACCAACAATAAATATGGTAAACTGGTTATAAAAGCAGTTATTATTATGTTTGTGTCATTAGATTTACTTTACTGACATAAACAGTTCAAAACAACACACATTTACATGTCATTTAAGAACCATCTATTCAACTTAGTTTAACAGATAACACCGTACAGCATGCTCTATGCAAATGCAAGGACGCAGGCTTCTTTCAACTTGACTGAACAGCCACTGCCCTTCTGTTAAACTATTTTCATATCATTCCCGCGGCACGCTTTCACAACTAACTTCTCTGTCTGTGAGAGGAACTGCTCCTCCAAAGAGGGGAAAAAAGAGAAAGAAATAAAGCACAAAGAAGGACTGAAAGAAAGCTGGGTTTATTGCCTATATAGTCTGTGAAACAGGTTGAATAAATTCAGAGTCAAGCAGCAGAATATGCTTCCAGGCTGACAAAGTCTCCTCGGTGACTGGAAGAAACCTACATGAAAAGCATCCAAACAGCTGCCTCTTCAGCAGCATCCATTGGAACAGGACGGCCTAGGGGCGGCTCTCAGTGGAGTCATTCTGAGGGCAAATCTCTCGGGGCGCTGTCCAGCTCTGCCAGCCACACCCTGTGAGGTTCTGAGGCTTCAGCAGAGGCCACCTGTGTGGTGAACAGCCGGCACCTCTGCCAGGAAGGTTTCATGGGGAAAATATCCTTACAGATCCAGCCTTTACACATGTTGACAAAGCCATTAAATTCTCCTGTGCACAAAGTGCATGGAAAAGGCTTTCTGAGGGATTGTTAAAAGCCAACGCATATCTTAGCTCACATTTAGCTCTTTGACAGTAAAGACATGCACTTATATGTTCATTTCACACCCCGATGGCCCTTGAGAGATGGTCTTAGTCTTCTGTCTTCCTCTCTGTAAAACTTCTAAGGGGATGATTTGGGACCAGAACCTTCTCCTCGTCCTTGAACAGCCTGTCATGAGGTAGCTTGGGTACCTCCCAGAGTGGAGTCTCATTTGACAGACAACAACGTGTCATTCATATCACACATCAGACCCTGAGTGTCGACAATCTAAGGTGAGCTACAGCCGCCTTTGCTTGAGGAGGGGCCTCGATGATGAACGGCTCCCTAGGTGAGGAAATACCACATTTTCCTCTACAAAACCCCTCACTTCTGTTAGAGCTTGGCTTTTTAAAACACAGAAACGGGAAATCTGGACTCTACTGAACGAACTCAAGTGGTAACGTGTGGATATAATCCATAATTAACACAATCTGAAAGACAATGCTGGGAAATGATGGAGAACATTTGCATAGATAGAATGGCAACAGGGATGTTATTTTTTCCAGTCAGAAAGGAAAGACCCTGCTGAATCACTCAAGAATTCAAACGTAAGCTCCACGAGGGCAAGATCTGGGCAACACCTCCAAGGCGCAGCATTGGACACATAACACTAAACACATAGCACGTACGTGGAAAAAAGATATTGAAGAGAAAATCAGTTTTGTCTAATTTTGAAAAAAATATCAATTTGGCACTAAATGCAATTTCTTGTTTATGAGCATTACAACAAAAAAATTCTTATTTATAGTGTAAACCTCATTTTGACTGGATGCATATGTACATTGATAAGTGACTTAACGAGAATAGTTGTCAGTTTGAGGACCTGTTGGTGGCTGCTTCCTTCCTAGCGGCAAGTTTTGTTTTGTTCTGTTTTGTTTTGAATAACGAAAATCACTCGGTCCTCATTTGCCCTCTGCCAGCTGCTCCATGCCGCTTGACTTTTGAGCTATTGCTGGCTTTCGTACATCATTACAAAGTATGTTCACTGCGTCCTTGAAGCATTTCTTTTGTCCCTATTCAGTCCGCATGCCCATCCTCCGTTGCCCACTTGGAAATTGCTTTGATAACCTGCTGTCAGCCATTCTCTTTACACGACCAACCTACTGAAACTGAATTACCATAAGTATGACTTTCCCACTAGTGTACTGACAGTGCTCTGGGCCCTCATTAATGCAGATCATTTTGCCATTTAATTTTAAATATAGCATACAGGGAGAATTGCCTAGGAACTGGGTATCATATCAATGACAGGCCTGACCAGAGCTCGAAGAAGTAGAATCCTCTGCAGTCTGCCAGGCCCTGAGTTCTCAATTAGAATTTCATGGAAGAAACCAGAATTGGTCCTATCACAGCCATTCTCTCCTCTTCTCTCTACTGGTGTTTTTCTATATATTCTAATTCTACTCTCTGTAACACCCTTCTGTCCTCTCTCACCTTACCATCCAACAGGGAAAAAGAGGGATGTGAAACAAACTTCTAAACTGTCGTTATTACCAGTCATTCACTTAGCAGTCTTCCTTCAGACTGCAGATGCCCTAGGTTCTACCATTCTAGGAGAAGAATAAACTAACCTTCATAATCCTTCAAGGCTCAGAAGGACTTAGCTTGGGTATGCTGCTTATGACAATCATCTTATTTCTTATTTCTATTCATTCAGATATCTATCTATCTTTATTTTATCTATTTATTTTCTGTGTTATGTTCGATGCCAAGTTGGGGAAGTGGGTCATAGCGTAACAGTTAATACATTTAAAAAATACGTAAGTAGATACAAAATTTAAAAACTGAGAGAGGGGAATGAATGGTAAAGCAATGGATCAGAAGTCTGTTTTGGGAGAGAGAGAAGAATTAGAAAAGAGGAAATAAAAGTATCTTCGTTTCTAACTTCCACAATCACCTGCTAACCTGTAACGGCAGGCTTCTGGTCTTATTAAGAAGTTAAAGGTAAAAAGGAAAATAAAACACAGATGATCTTTTGCTGCTTCTCAAATGGGGAACATGAAATCAAAGATTTGAGATGTCCACCCTCAAGAATGGTAGATGAAATTTTACCCATTAAAAAAATTAAAAAGACAAAGCCATGGTTATCTAGCATCGGTGGAGAATGTCATTCTAAATGAAAACTTTTCCAAATAACTGAAGGCAAAGCTTCTTTAAGCCCAACCATTCTTTTCATTTTAACTAACTGTGATGCAAATCTTCTTAAGGTGCAAGGACACGCCCCGATCTTCTTAAGCAGAGAACACTGAACATCAGTTAGCCTTTCCTTTCTGCCCTGGGGTTATCGCTAGGAACATCCTCTAGTGCATTTTGCTGTAATAGGATGACGCGCTCGGGGACCGCCTAGTGCACACACAACTGTCCGACCTGACACAAAGTGGGTGCCGACTCCTGATCTTCAATAACTTCAACTTGATTTCACTTTTTAAAGATTTAGGCTTTTAGACATTATGTGTTACAACTATCAGATGGACCCTGCTTACAGCAAAGTCGCCACTTGCAATTTGCTGTGGACTGGTAAACCATAGCTTCAGACTGTGCGTGTGGGAGTGTGTGTGTACTCACACACACACATAATACATATAATGTGCATGTATACAAACACGTATATTTACATAAATATACATATGCATATACAATTTGGTTCTGCAAGAGAGCCTAAAGGGCTCGTGTATTAATAAATGCACTGTCCTCGGCGTGCACCTCTGTGCTATACACTTCCTCTAGTCAAAAAGCCTGCCGTTTACTCTTTCTGATTCTTACCTGCATTCCACAGCAAAACTTCTCAACTGTAAAGGAGCACTGGATTCATCTAGGGAACGCTGCTAAAAATGCCGATTCTGATTCTGGGTAGGAGCCCGAGATTCTGTATTTCTAACAAGCTCCCAGGATCACACTCTGAGAGGTAAGATCTGAGGTTCTTTTTGGCAGTTAGGTAAAGTGATCTAGATCAGGAAGCAGCAAACTACAGCCTGTGGGTCAAATCTAGCCCACCACCCATTTGTTTATGGCCGGTGAGCTAAGGATAGATTTCACATTTTTACATGTTTGGGAAAAGAAAACAAAGAGAAGAGGAAGATTTTGTGACACATTATGGTTTCTAAGTGTCCACCAGCGGAGTTTTACTGGAGCACGACCGCACTCGTGTAGCTGCTTCTGTGCTACAACAGGGTAGCTGCAGCAGAGACAGTACGGCCCCAAAGCCTAAAGTGTTTCCTCTCCAGCCCTTTACAGAAGTGGTTTACAACCCATGAGCCAGATGCCTGTACTTCATACTTGAACAGCACTTTGTAAATTACAGAGGCCTTTTATTCCCTTTGGTCCTGGTGCTGCGATAGATGGCGCTGGTGCAGGACCACCCTGTGCCGCGGGCAGAATGCTCCCTGCTCGAGGAAGCTCTGTGCGGAGCGCCCTGCTTCAAAGTCACACGGGTAGCACAGAGGCTAGAAGACGCCCATCACAGATGACAAGCAACTAGTCCCGAACTACACGGCTGACAAGAAGTGACGCCAAGACAGAGCGTGAAGTCAAGCGCCTTTCCACCGCACTACAAGGTGATGTGCTGGTAGAATTCTTGTAATGGCATTTCCAATTTCCTTTTTTTTTTCTTCAACTAAAATGATTCAAAAGTAATGTATTTTCAATCATTTCAATATAAATGATGATCTTTTATTCTGATGGTTAAAACATCTTTTAGAATGATAAAGTGGGCCAAAAAACATCTCAACGAATATTTTCTTCCAAACTTGTAACAGCCAAATCAAAACGAAAACAGCAGAATTCATACTCATTGAGAAACATCTATTCATCTTTTCGGTTCAAAGATTTACTGGCTTTTTTTCCAAACGCTTATCTGATATAAAACAGATTCCATTAAAACCCTAAACTCCACTTCTTGGATTTAAAGGGCAGCTTTCAAAATAATAGTAAATCTTGGGTTCATCACTTGTTATTGTTATTACGAAAGAGATTTTAGATCTACTGAAAATATTTGTTTAAATTATCCCCTAATTATTTAAAAATATTTCTTAATGGTTTATACGGTCTAATACAATATTTTCTCTTCCATTCTGTGATCTATATAATTTAATCATGATGGTTTTACAAATAAGAATGAACCATGGGAACAAAATCATTTCTTTATTAATCTTATGGAGGTAGTTTTGTCTTTATGTCAGCAAGGAATGTTCTGGATTTAGTTTCTTTCATTTCCCACCAGCAGAGCTAAGAGAACAAGGGAATCCTTAGCTTCAGAAAGGAAGTATCATAGGCAACACAAACCCTCCTTTATTTCATGCAAATCTCTCTACTCTCTATAAGGTTTCACACCAGATTTATCCTCCATTGGATGACACGTTAAAATTTATTACACTGAAATGTGAATACAAAGAAAACGGAAATCAGAGCACAAAGAGACTAAGAGTTTGGCCAATCAAAATATATATTCTAAAAACCTACATTATTGGCAATGTGTTGACAGCCAAATTATTTGTCAGTGAAAATTTCTGTTGTTGGAATTGAGCTCTTTTGTTTTCAGCACTCTCCCACGGAAGAATGCGACAGCATTACCTTGAAGAACTAGTTTTTCACCTAAATGCTCAAACAGCTTGTGTGAAGCCTCTAGGACTTGCTTTTATGCAATAATATTCTCATGCTTGAGATGTTCTTGATATCTTGGTAGAATTTGACCTGGGTAATTGGCATTGACACTTCTGAACCTCAAAATCTGCTAGTTTTTGACATAGTTATGTTTCTAAACTATATATATATATATTTTATTTCTTCATAATTAGCTTCCTGCTATTTTCCGAATTTGCTTCCTTACTCACTTCGTAGAGAAAATGAAGGGCCTACTGTCTGACTGTGGTTTCCCTTGGGCTTTCTCCATCACTCCTCTGCCAAAGTACTGCAGTTCCAGGGAGCTGTTTCCTCTGCCTGGAATTTTTCCATCCTTCTCTCTCTCTCTCTGTCTCTCTCTCTCATCCTCTCCCATCCTGGTCCAATCACTCTATGCCTCATGTGGTAGGGACTGACAAGTTGTTTACCAAAGCACTTCCTTTTTCCTTCTGGGCACACAGCTAGATTACATTCTTCAGCCCTCTGCCAATTACGTGTTGCCATGTTACTAGGTTCTGGCCAGTGGAATACGGGCAGAAGTGATGCAGGTCATTTCCAGACTTACCCACCCCACAGAAAGACGCAAGCCTACCCCTCTCTGCTTCCCCGCAAATGAATCTCCATCTATTTGTGATCTCTCCCCATCTGCTGGTTGAATGGAGATAACTCCTAGAACGTAAAGGAAGGTCCTGTTACAACATGGAAAGAGCCTGGGTCCTTATGTCACCACTCAGAAGAATGCTGCCCAGGAGAGAAGCTCTTCCAAGGATTCCCATTGTGGACCACTGTGCAAATAGAAATTATTGAGGTAGGAAAGACGGTGAGACTTTAGCCCCCCTTAGTGGCTTAAAAACAACAAACATTATTATATCATAGTTTCTGTGGGTCAGGAATTCAGAGATGACTTAGCTGACTTCCTGTGGCTCAAAGACTCTCATGAAATTGGAGTCAACCTACAGGTCAGGGCTGTGGACCTATGTGAAAGCTCCTCTCGGTGGAAGAGGGGAGCATCTATTTCCAAGATCACTCACAAGGCTGTTGGAAGGTCTTGGCCTTTTGCTCAGTGAGCTTCTCCAAAGGGTTACCTCCTGACATGGCAGCTCACTTCCGCAATAGCAAACAATGAGACAGAGACAGAGATGGGCGGTGGGGGGGAGGGAGGGAGGGAGGGAGTGTGTGTGTGTGTGTGTGTGTGTGTGTGAGAGAGAGAGAGTGAGAGAGAGAGAGAGAGAGGTCACCCAAGATGGAACCAGTCTTTTCAAAACCTAAGTCCATCCCAACAATATTCTATTTGTTAAAAGGGTTATGCAAGCTGTGAATTCTAAGGTAAGGGTCACTGGAAGCCATCCTGGGAAGCTGGCTCCTATGCTGTACATTTCCTGATGGTCCCTCTTTTCTGGAGCAGAATTACTCAGGACCTCTGTCCTACTGTGCTATGTAAACAAGCTCAGAGATGCCATGTGTAAACGGAAGATTGTGTATCACACGAGAACACTCAGTCAAGAGTTCAAAGTGGCTGAAATTCGGCCCATCCTCCTGAGTCACAGACTCTCAAAGACACCATACAGGCTAGAGATGGCCTTTAGGGTGAAGTCCTCACCAAACTCTGAATAAAGGAAAACAGTTTGCAGGAAGTGATTCACTCCTCTATGTCTGGTTCCCTATACTGCAAATTGCACTGGGTATCACCTCAATAAATATTTGTTGATCACAAATGAATGAGTGCTTGAATGATGGATAAATTCTAGATATTTTAGATGGCCAGTCTGTGAACAAAAATCTTATTTGGGAGGAATTTCAAGAAACTGGCTCCAGAAATGCCAGCAAATATCAAATACTGATTCATAGCTCCCGGATCAAAATGCACAGGGCATTTCTAAATGTTTAAAGTTTCTCAGTGGTGTTTACATATATGAAATGATTAAGTAATGGATATTCTGCATATACTTTGACAGTAATTGTTGAGCTATAATCTGAAATCACAGAAATTATAATATTAAAGAAGAAAATTCCACAATAATGTGGACAATTTTCAGAGACATTTTTGCCTCTTATATATGCTTATTCAAGATAACATTCAGATCATAATATTTTCTAATTCATAACAGCTTCTATGAATGGATTTGACCTACTCCATGGATGATATACAGACTTTGGTCAATTGTAGCCATTTGAATTAACTCCACAGTGATATTAAGTTTCTTGGTGAGTAACTATTATTATGACTGAGAAAATAAGTGTCAACTAGAAAACTGAATACATGGGCACATGTATAAAGATAGACGGTGCCTTTCTTTAGTATTCTCTGCACTGAATTCTCAGTATTCAAAGAAAATATTGAACTTCTGTAAAGATACTGATGTTTACAAAGGTCACAGAAAACAAACATCGATACATTGTTCTAATTATTGAAAATTTCCGCTACCACAGATGCAAACTTAGAAAACTTTCTATATAACTAAATGTTAAAATATGTTACCACATTTATAGTGCAGCATATTAATAGCATTTTTAATTAAGGAAAATAGATGAAATTATTGCTAATGTTATTTTATAAGAGCTTAATATTCCAAAACCTGTTTGATTTTATTTTAGTTGATTAATTTGTAAATATTCACCTATTCTTGAATATTGGGAATTTCCATTGTGAGAAATTGAGACAAAGACATTATCGTAGAAAGAGGTTAGAATTAGACAAAAATTGAGAAAAAATGCATCATTTGGGGAGAGGAATACTACGAAAATAAAAAAGTCTCCCACACTCTAAATCCCTAAATTTATATTTACAGTATCATCAATCTGATTCTAAGCAAGTTTTTAAAACAATTTCCCTTTAATGTCATCCATATAATAAATAATAAATATTCTTGTAATTGCACTATTAAGGATCTTAACCGCAATACTAATTATGAGGTTATTAATCTTAAGGGCAACGTCTGTGTATTTCTACCAAGATGGGAGGTGATATGAGGTAAATTGCCTTGGCTTTTTTTTTTTAAAGATAAGCTTTTGAGATAATGACAGTAGTTCATTAATCTTTGATTCCATGATGGCTGACACATAAGACATGCTTATAAATATTTCCTGAATAAATGAGTGAATGAATGAAGAAGAGAAAAAGGAATGGAAAGGAAGGGAAATAAATGAGTGAGGGATTAAATACGGAATCCAAACATCTAGATCACGTAAGTTCTGTGAGCCAATCACCCTTGAGATGATTTGGACAAAGATTCCAGTAGTTGGAGGGGTTTACTTTTTTTTTTTTTTAAACGCTCATTCTTACCTAAAGGAAAAACAAAATAATCCTACTACCCCTAAAGAGTCAACTCCATCAGTTACCAGATAAGAAGCACGATCTTCCAAACATTATGTATAGTGTATTAGACTGAACATTTTTCATACACATAAACTATATTTCCCATGAACATTATCGTCTCTCAGTACATTATGTGTTTCTGAGGATCAATAAATAATGAAGAATAACAATAACAACAACATCAACAAAGCCCCCGGAGACTATGAGGCTTGCACTCAGGCGAAGGTTTGAGCAAACAGATGGTTTCTTCCTCGTGCCCTGAAAGCAAGCCTCGTTGCCTTCTATAGAGCCACTAACGGCAGTAAATCCCTAAGCAATTGGCCTTCCATCGATAGCAGTCTGTATCCGGTCTAGGGAGTTCACAGTGAGGGACGTTTGGCAAAGGTGTGTCTCAGTTGATCACTCCTGTAATGGGGCAATTACAGGCAGAGAGGTTGTGATGTAACCCAAGCCCTCATTTCTACACAGCTGTGCAGACCATCAACTCAAATCGTACCAAGAAGTCAACTGGGAACCTATTCAGAACATGGGAGATTTATTGGCTGAGGAAGAGGAAAGTCTATTTGTTCAACCACAGTGGAATTTACCTTTGTTGGCTCTGGGTGCGGACATTTGAGCATGTGCAAATAGCAGCACCCCTCCTGCCAAGCAGGCTGCTCTGGGCTCTCCTCTGACCCGACTCTCCTGGGCCCTGTCTGTCACTCCTGTCTCAGACCAGCCTGCTCCAGGGTTTCCCTTTGTCCAACCTCCGACTCCATCAGCTTGTACATGCAGACCTCTTAACTTCTGTGACTGCCCAAATGGGTTTTTCAGAATTTTGATGTTTAATCAATATAGAAGGATAAAAGGATTGCAAGTGGCAGTGAAGGCCCAGCTGACATCAGATGGCATGATTTTTTAATCGATTTTGTTTTTTTATTTTTTTTTTTTTACTTTCTTTGGTAACCTTTGGCCACTTGGAAGTAAAACAGAGATTTGGTGGTGGGATTTTGCCAGTACCAGGGATTGGCACACTGGGTAACAAGGAGGCAAAAGGTTTAGGACGGTGTTTAACGCACTGCTGTGATGCCTGCCCACAGGTCGCAGACTATGGAAGGGGTCAAAGGTACGCAGGGCAAAAATGATGATGTGGTAACAGATGGAGGCCCAAAGAAAGACTGTGGTGAAGATAAAGATCAGGCTTGTGGGTAAGGGAGTCTGAGAGGTGTAGGCACAGAGGGTCGTGATTAGAGAAGGAGAATTGAACACTGAATTCTGGAAGGAACCTGACTGTGAGTGGTGAGAAGTTCTAAATTCTCCTGCCTTTCTACTCCTCTAATCTGTAATAAACAGTTGATACGGATCCCAGGTAGTGAAGCTGGGTGTAGCAGTGGGAAACAAAGAACATTTCCTTAATCTGCTTACACTGGAGGGGCTGTGAGGACAGAAGTAGAGAAAAGTCAGGATTCAGGTACGTGAAGAAAAAAGAATCTACAAGACCACTTTCAACATAAGATTTTTAAAAGACGTGTACATCTCTGATTGAATGTGTGCAACTATTTGGTTGAAACCAAACCGAGCGTTACGTTATTATTAGAAGTCACAGTGGAATCTACAAATGTTAATGGCTTTATATTTCTGAAAGAAAAATATCCAAGTCTTTTAAATCAGGTACTCGGGTGGAGGCAAAAAGAAGAGGTTATACAGGGAGAGCAGTAACAAAAAAAAGAGAGAGAGAGAGAAGAGAGGAAGAGAGAGACAGAGAGAGATGAGTTGGAGGGGAAAAAAGGAATATGTGATATGTGATGGGACAGAAAGACTGGGTCTTCTTTGTGTTGAGGTGTGTTCCTGGGGCCACATTAGCACTGCTGACTCTACTGGGAGTGTGAAATGTCTTAAGTTGTCTGGAGTCAGTCTAGAGCTTTGGGTCAATGAAGACATGAATGTCTACAGCATGGCGGGGGGGACTTCAGGGCTCACTTTAATGACTGGGGTGTCCATGGAGAGGGTGGAAATGAAACTGCAATTTTCTAAGTGGCCCACGATGAGAAGGGCAGCACACAGGAACAGATATGTTGGAGTGGAAGGCAGAAATGACCCAGAAATTGAGAGAGAAGAGACCGGCATTCTCACCTCCTGATTCCCCATGGTGGCTACAGCTAAGGCAGATACGGAACCCCTGAAAGACCAGACGTAGCAGCTCCACCTGTCCCTGGAGTGGCAGATTTCAGAGGGAAGCTGAGCTCAGAATGGGCCTGGGAGCAGAGGAATGTGTTGCACTTTTACCTTTGCCTCATAGCCTACTTGCTTAAGTCTTCGGAATCCTTTTAAGCCCAGTGGTTCTTTTTTCTCCTAAGCCATCCCAACTTTCAAAAACGTTTTTGCAGGATTTTATAGTTATTTTCTTCTTAGGACACTTAATAGAAATGAGAGCTTTAATAAAAAAATAATGATGTATTTAGTAGCAGTAGAAGTTAAATAGAGATGATAAATGCTTTCAAATAATCTAAATAACATCAATGAATTAGGGCCCTATAGAAAGATGGTGAATGAATCTCTTAGTTAATTTTTGATAAAAAATGAAGCAAAGCGACAAAATCTAAGAGCAACAACAAAAACACTATATTGGAAACGTTTATTTCGAAAGTTAAATGAACCCTTATTTGAATAAAATAGTTAACTCGGACACGTGCTGGGTATGACTTTAACTGCCTCACATTCTACCCTTGTTACTGGAACTGACTTTATACAATCAAGGTAAGGCTTCTTTCAAACAATCGATGCTGTACAGTAAAGAAAAGCACATTTTGATGCATTTCATATAGATATAACAAATCTTGCTATTTTTCAGACTCTTCGTATAAAAGATATGAAAACCAAAATGATAATAAATGGAAAACCCTGGGATTATCTTAGAAATCTAAGATATTCGCTCTTATTTTTACTGATAAGAAAATCTAGAATGAGAACTAGGGCCTACCAACTACCATGTAGTTGGTGAATGCATAAGGCTGAAATCTGGGTCTCCTCGCCCCACAGTACAGGGTTATTTCCATTTTGCTATTGATACCAAGTAATTTATGGTCATCTGACCTTATCAAGGAGACAACAAAATATGTTTGATAAAACAAAGTGCACTAGTAGAGAACTCTAACTTTTTTCTGGAAAGTGATCACTCTTTTCAAATTCACCTCTCCACTCAGAATGTAAAGGAAAGAAGCAAGGATCTGCTGTCTGTGCCTTTCTTAGGTTTTAGACATTCAATAAGGCACTGATGGTGTGAAAACATTATTCAGTTAAATCAGGGAGCCAATTTCTATCTTAATTCTTAAAAAATGTTCACAAAACAGGAGGGATCAATTCTAAGCTTACCTTTAATCACAAATGGGGGAAAAATAAGCTGATTCATTTCAGAAGCAATAATGAACACAATTATTGATAATATTTCTAATTTGAATTGAAATTTACAGGCTAATCTAGTCATCACTTATTGAAATTCTCTAACACTCACCCAGACACCGTGGGGCATGTTGACAAAGCATCAGTGATGATCGGAATTTCTTTCATTACTGAAAAGACGTGGTCAATATTCCTAACACTGAACTAGGATAAAAGCTAAAGAACAAATCTGTGATTAAAGTTCCCCCTTAAAATAAATGTGGGTTTTGTCAACTCTTCTATCTTTACAGAATGTTGGTAAGTAGTAAACATTCAATCCCTCCTGAAAGAAATCGTGCATCCATGTGCTACTATATGAATTATAGCTGAAGAAAAATCTGACCAAGTAAGAAGAAATCAGAGTTCTCAAGACTATATCCTGTTTGTAGGCACGAACATTATTCATATAGAGGCGTACTTTCGCCAAATTTATAGAAATGATGCATCAATCCAAATAATTGATTAACCACATTTCTTTTAATATACATAACTATTAATGTACTAACATCAGCGTGTACCTAAAAAAGAGCAAAAGGAAGAACATCTGGATTTTGAAGTGGTTAGAAAACAGAAGTATCTACGTTTCTGCAAATCCCTTATGCTGCTTTAATTGGGCTTATTCATCTCCAGTTTTAATAAATGTTGTGTTAATTGTGTTATAAAATTAATGTTGTTAAATGAGCTCACCTGTTTGATATGTATTTGTATTGCTTACAAGTGACAGAAACATAATTACAGATACAGACAAAAATTTTGTCAAAAAACAAAATGCTCCGAAGTCAAACAAACAGGAGGATGCTAAGGCATTAAGTGCAACCTTCATATCTAATTCATCAGAAAGTTCTTCCATTTTTTTTCTCCAGAAAAGATCCCAATTGCAACTACTCCTCACTACTGAAACTGAGCCGGACCCTGTGGACCTCTGCTGGGGACAAAAAAAGCCTTTCAGCTTCCTAGACCGTCCCTGAGTTCCAAAGGGCAGATTTAAATGGTTACTAATTAGGGGAGTGAGGGGAAAGGAAAGACTGTCGAGAAACAATAGTGCAGCCTTGGAGCAGGGTCCAGGTTCCCGCTCCAGGAATATACAAAACAATCTGATACAGATCTCTGAGGTTCTCTACAGGAACTAAGCCCCCCCTCCCCCCCCCAGGTGGAAGATGGTAATTTCAGGCTGAGCACCAGTACACTGACCCCAGACTGGTTGGAACCAGAAGGCAGATGACTGAGATTCCTGGAACACCACCCCGTCACCTCCCCACCAACCAATCAGAAGAAAGTCACACACCCTGCAGCTCTCCCCGCAAATTTTGCTTATAAAAACTCTTCCCTGAAAACAATCTGGGAGTTTGGGCTCTTTGAACACGAACTGCTCTTTCTCCTTGCTTGGCCCTGCAATAAACCTTTCTCTGCTCTGAACTCTGATGTTTTGGTTTGTTCGGGCACATGAACTTGTGTTCCACGTGACCTCTACCACCTCCAACCTAGCTCAAACCACCATCATGTTTCACCCAGACTATTATCAGAGCTTCTTGTTCCTACTTTTGCCTCAAAAGCCACTCTCCACATAACAGAAGGGGTGAGAGCTGACTCATCCTAGCTTGTGAATGTAGACTGTTAAATTATCCCTATTATGAGGGATTTTGTAAGCCAGTTGTTAATCACAGCAATTATTAAACATTAAATTATACATACAATTTATATTAAAAACAAAGGTAATCACTCATCACTTCATTCATGTAGTAGTATATTTTTCTATCATTTAAGCTCTTAAGATTATTTATATTTATATTTACTCTGCCTGCACGGTGTAAATCACTTAGAGTGGTGGGCTACTGTGTGTTCCCAAATCCACGTTCAGTGACGTCACATTGATAGCTTCCAGTCAGCCATGATGAGGGAATTTACGTCATAGAAATTGGCAAATGCTACAGATCAGGAGTTGACCTACTATCTGTTCATCATCTAGACCTAACAAAACTAATGGAGAAAATATTAATAATGTAGATTATGCTTAAAAGTGTGTTGAGTCTGTAGCCCCTATATTTTAAATAACAACAACAAAGAAATTGAGGAATTAGTCTTCCAATATTTGGAAACCATTATCTGTTTCAACAAATAAGTGGCTCACACAACTGATTTAAGAGTAAAGTTCCAATACGCATCTTTGTTATATCAGTTTCATCTTACTCATTATTGTAAATAAAAATATCAATCAACATTCAGGACAGAATGAAATGTTTTTTGAGCATCTATTATATTCCCAGAGTATACCAGGGGTTCAAGAAAACACCTCTTGAATGAATTTATTAACAGAGGTTGAAATTTTCTCAATTCCTTTCTTCTCCCCCTTCCTTGTGTCATCGTAACATAGGAACCAGGGTCAGTCCTGTTTCTACAAATGCCGGAATCACCAAGCACACTTTGGCCAGCTACTTAAAGTCTTTTTTCATCTATTGTTTCTATACTTCCTGCACAAAAACGCCACCATCCCCCAACAATCACCTCAGGACATTTCTAGAAACTCAGTTGAGAACTTTACTATAAAAGTTGAAGATGAAACTGAAAATAGATTTTTTTTTTCCCCTGGGGCAACTACAACCTAAGAAGTTTGGGAGGACCTTCAAAATATGATGTTTGCATACTTTCTTTAACACTTAAAATTCGCAAATGTAAGTCTCTTGTGCAGGAGATTACTGTTAAATGGTGAATGCCAATTAAAGTTTAATGGTTAATCGTCACTAAATAAGAAGTGCTTCATATACCATGCAAAATTATCTGCCATAGCATTAACAAAAACCGATTAGTTAACTAGCTAAACAGATTAAATACAGATTTTCATGTTTATGGGAAATGAATAGGCCTTAACTTTAATAGTATGGAATATTCTTTTTGTTAAATTTTATGACTCCTCATCCGGTTTCATTTAAAATGTCAAAATTGTAATGGTAGTGACATTCATTTTATAATAGTGTTTGAAACATATGCAGTAAAAGGGGTTGTAATAATAATGCTACAAATTACATGCTTATTTTTCCAGATCAGACCTAATAGACTGTAATGTCGTTTTCGGTCACAGTTCACCAGAGTTAAATTTAGAGCATAATATTAAAGTCAAGGTTCCTTCACATCTAATTAGACATTAGAAACAAATGTGGCCAGGTCTGCATTCTGTTCAATATATGCAAGTAACCCCTCAGAGGTAACAGAATCATTTAACAACATTAAAGGTAAAAGTAACCTGCTCTAAAGGTATACGATAAATTAGTGCAGATACACCTTCAACATCGTGCAATGTGATAGCTCAGTTGCTGTAACACACACCGAAGCATAAATCGTACCCAGCTTGTCTCACACTGCAAAATATTCAGGACAAACATAGCATATTTTATGCTTAGAAGCTTAACTTCTGGAAATTATGCCAGCAAGCGAGGCAGTTCAACAAAGCACCTATCACTGGGGTATGGATAGCACCATTGCAAATCGTGGCAGAGTCATTTATTTTCAGGAGCAGTAGGGAAACGTTAAAAAGAATGCATTTTGTTCATTCTTCAAAAATTCATATAAATAAGTCTTAGTTATAGACAGTATGTTAGAGGGTGAGGACTGTTTTTTCTTGTTTTTGTTTTTTTTGCTTGTTTGTTTTCTAAACCCACTGTCACAAATGGTTGTGCTGTATTCATCCTCAGAAATGGATGGGGGAAAATATTTCCCTGAAGTTCCATCATGTAAGATCATAGTTAGATTTTTCTCTACTTCTGTTTTTTTATCATCTTGGTAAAAATGAAATTGGGAAGTAAAGATGGATTTTATGACATTTGCTAGCCTGCCATATAGTTTGGCATGCCGACTATAGTTTTCCAAAGACTTCTGATTGGCTCTCCGTGGACCAATCAAATTCTTTCCCTGTCTTTAACCGCCCTCTTGCCATATTTAGAAAAAGAAGGCACTGGAGGCCTGCGATACATCATTACCTGAAAATGCTTGTCTTGAATATTCCTGTAGTATCCAAACATACGAAAAATGATTCTTTCTCTTAGCCACTATGTATACAGATACTGAAATCACTGTAATAAGCACTTGATATATAAAGAGAAGTTTTTAGTGAATAAAAAACCTACTACACCTCCATCTGATAGATCAGACCTATTGAAAATGGAACTTTAGGTTTTGTTTATAAACTTCAGATACAATCGCTTAAAAGCAAAGAGCTTAAATAGTGGTCATCGAGTCTCCTGGTACCAAGTCTTGAATGATGGTGGCAGCATTTTAACTCTGCTGTGAATCAGTCAGCTGCAGAGGAACTCTTTTCTAGATGCATTGCCATAAAATTAGGTCAACAGAAAGGTTTGGACATTCCAACTGACCATGATTTCTTTACAGGTGAGGACCAAAAAATTGTATTTCTTGATATTTCTCTAGTAATAGTCCCCCAGCAGGGCAAACCCTGCCCACAGAACATCCCAGATTCTTCACTTCTGTTGTGTTTGGCACAGTGACAGACCCAGGATTAAAAGTAATGTTAAGCCCAGGAGGGCCAGCGCCTTGCCTCTGTTAACTTGGTGAACAGGAATCTGACACTTTACAGAAGAAAAGCTCCTACCACAGCTATAACCAGCCTAGTTTGAGAGAGAGACTTTTGCTACTAAAATTAACAGTAATTCCAATTGTTATATATATTAATTTAAGGATCACCTTTACCATCTTTCTTAGTGTAGTATCTAATAGAAAAAATGAAAGCTAAATTTGTATTTTGCCCACTGAACTGACTGAAGGAATTGTATAAAAGAAAAAAAAATGTAAATTGTACCTCCATAATTTTTAAGAAGGCTAATTACGGCTACTGCTCATCAGTAAGGTAGTCCACGCTAAGGATGATTTGGGAAAAGATTCTTTCGTAAGGTGAAACAGAACTTTCCAAACCATTTCTGTCTCCATTGGGTCTTGATTTTTGTTTTAGAACCACCAATGTACCAAATGAATTCATTGTGGGATTTATATTTCTCCTGGAAAATTACTGCCGGATAGATGTAGGAAATAAAAGTGCTATGGATAAGATTTAAAGAGAGAGCCACCCCTGCAAAAAACATTTTGTTCTGCATATCTAAGCACTTTCAACTTGCTAGCGTTTGGGGACATCATCATTTCTCCAAAAGAACGAGGCTACTAACATTAACATTTGCTCTAACGCCTGATGAGCTGGACAGGTGGGGAGTCTTGGAACCTATTTACGATTCCAAGATAATATATGGAAGCCTGGGTATAAGAGAATCAGTGAAAAAGGGATGACTGTTTCCTAGTGAGCATATGACGAGTAAAGCAGAAAAGAGTCTGAAGAAAAGACCTGCAATAACTGCCCAAAGTGCATCTGTACAATCCATTCTGTGTAAAAGACCTGAATAAATACGCCATATTTTTCCCAAGGAAAGGTAGTGTCTAGATGTTCATAAGGACGGAGAGACAATTATGGATAAGATGACACTGGTCAGAATACTAAAATACAGCAAATTCTGCAATATTCAAACAATGTAAAAATCAGAAAATCCCCTGGTTCCCATTCCAGCCCCACCAGTAACTGCCCATAGGGTATGACTTAGCATCAAGCAGAGAAAGTAGGAGCTGAGGCAGGTTCCATTATCTCTCTGGATATGTTTCTTTATTTTAAAAGCGGGAGAAAAAGCCAAGATGCGGTCTGAGGTCTCCTTTTGTTTCAACACTTGATGATTTTGGTAGGTAAGGGATCAGTAATTTAAGACACTCTGGGCCTAAATCAGTAAGGGGCTTCAAAAGTCAGAGAATTCTGGGCCACAGGAATGTAGCCTCTTTAGATAAGAAACGTTGTAAAGAATTTTAAAAGAGACTTGTACAAATTGCTTAGAAATACAAATAGATCAAATGTTAAAACAAGTAAAGAGTTGTTATTGGCTACTGACAAGAGCTGCTTTTGTTTTTGTTGTCTTTGTTGTTGTTTTTAACATTACCTTTGCATTCCTCTCCTGATTGCATGCCGGGATCAGCCACAGGGAAAGTGTAGACAAACTCCACTGGAATCCCCAAACCACACTTCAGACTGTAGTTGCAACATTTTTTTCTCTGCAAAATCTTTTCCAGAGCAGATAACATGTGGAACAATGGATTGACTTTAAGTTGCAGCTCTTTGTTTTCCAGGGCCTTCCCTCTGGCAGAGCAGCCAGAGAGCCCCAAGGAGGCGTGGAGGAAGGGATGACAAGAGGGGAACTCACACCTTTCATAATGGCTTGCGAACAATCTAGAGCTGATGGTATTAGTGAAAGGTTATTATTTGAATTAATCATACAAGTCTAAAACAACGTGGCATTTCAAAATGTTTCTAGGTAGGCGTAGTTTGCAACCTGCACCTGCCGGGGAGCGTAATCCTGGCGTGTCGGGAAGGGTGCGAGTCTGCGTGCGTGGAGGGAAGGGGGTGGGCTCTGTCTGGATGCAGCCTCTGTCTTCCTTTAAGGGCGACTTAGCAGGGTCCCTCACAGATTCAAGCAACTTCAGGATCTCTTCTTCTTTGTGATCTGGGGAGAAAGGAAAGGAGGGAGGGAGAGGGGGAAGAGAAGATGGAGAAAGAAGAGAGAGGAGAGGGGAGAGACTGGGGAGGAGAAAAGAGCGGCAGACCTAAGATCTGCCTATAGCTCTGTGCTAACTGGCGATGCAAGCAAATCACTTCCCTTTTCTCTTTGTGTCGGTTCTCCTGTCTGTAGTAAAGATCTGATTTCCTGCACAGAAGTACTGAGGGAATCAAATGAGGTAACGCCTGTGACAGTAAAGGAACAATTCAGTAACACTAAAGAGTCTGAGAAAAAAGACGTAAGTAGGTAGGGTGAGCGAAATATGCACGTGCCTTATCTCTCTTTGAGGCTGAAAACTGGTTTATTGTATAATAAAAAACATTAATTGAGGACCTACTGGGAACCAGACCCTGGTCTAACTTATGTGCTAGCCAAGGTCTAGGGAATAAAAGATGGATAAGACATAGTGGCAGACATTCAGGACCTTATAGCTTAGTAGGAGAGACAAATACTTAAACCATTTGGAAAAATTACGGAAACTGATATAATGGTCTGATATACATTAATATAGAGGCACACAGGAAACCTCCGGCCTGGTCCTGGGGGCTTATGCTTGAGCTGAGCCTTTCAGACTGTGTATGCAGAGAGCAATGGTCTTGCCCACAAAATACCCAGAGCACAGGCTCAGAGACGGTATGAAAGCGTGCTGTGTGCCTTGCTGCTGCAAAAGCACACAATCAAATGCTAAATTCACACAGACTTGGCAACCAGCGGGTCAGTGATGAATCACCACGACTAGAAATGGGTGTGTTTAAAAGTGGGGTTGCGTGTTTGGGCCCCTAAATTAAACAAACCGGAGAATTAAGTCTACTTCGGATGCACTTCATTAGTCAGGGATATTAACGACAGGCAGGATCGTTATTTTTACGGTTCGTGAACTTAATCACGAAATTTTGAGATGGAAGCATAATTGCATTCATGACTTTTTTGTGCATTCTCCTTGATTTTAGTGTTTTCACTAAAGGTAATGGCACCAGCCCTCTAGTTATTGTCTGATAAATCCATGAATCAAAAAAAGAAAAGGTAATGGTAGTTTAATTGTTCGATATTTTAAGAGTTGGTGGAGTCGTGTATTTTTGTGAAGCAATTTATAATTTCTTAGAACATTTTAGTAGGAAATAACTCTAAGAGAGCAATATTCAAATACACGTAACTTCAGTTGTTTTCCAAGGGACTGCAAGGGAATGAATTCACAGAAGATTTAAAACAACTGTACATTTCTGGGGCAGCATATATTTAAGGACAAATCATTTCTAGAACATTACTAACTATGTGTGTCTATGTGGGTTCCTGCAACATATCTTTAAAAAAGAAAAATATGCTAATTGTCATATGTACTAGAATATGAATAAGTAACCATTTAGCTAGTAATATAAAATGTATAAGCAAGCATGGTAAAAAAGGAAACACTGAAAAAACCTACTGCAGCAACATGGATTGAATCTAGAGATTAGCATACTGAGTGAAGTCAGACAGAGAAAGACAAATACCATGATATCACTTACATGTGGAATCTAAAAAAATGATACAAATGAACTTATTTACAGAACAAAAACAGACTCACAGACACTGAAAACAAAACTTATGCTTACCAAAGGGGAAAAGATGGGGAGGAGGGATAAATTAGGAATTTGGAAGTAATGTATACACACTACTATATGTAGAATAAACAACGAGGACCTGCTACATAGTACAGGGAACTATAGCCAATATTTTTTAGTAACCTATATGGGAAAAGAATCTGAAAAATAATATGCATGTATATATACGTATAACTGAATCACTTCGCTGTACGCCTGAAAATAACACAACATTGTAAATCAACTCTACTTCAATTAAAAATAAATAAATACCCCAAACTCTTGAAAACGTCAAATACTTCTGAAACCAATTTGAGAAGTAACTTTTAAAATGATTTTAAAGTTTAAAAACTTTCTCAGGGGGCTTCCCTGGTGGCGCGGTGGTTGAGGGTCCGCCTGCCGATGCCGGGGACGCGGGTTCGTGCCCCGGTCCGGGAGGATCCCACGTGCCGCGGAGC
>NC_041233.1:119583844-119655159 GCF_002837175.3 Physeter macrocephalus | reverse complement strand
GTGGCCGCTGAGCCTGCGCGTCCGGAGCCTGTGCTCCGCAACGGGAGAGGCCACAACAGTGAGAGGCCCGCGTACCGCAAAAAAAAAAAAAAAAAAAAACAACAAAACTTTCTCAGGAATATGTGCCACTGCCGGAGAAAGAATAAATATCCAGTTATGCCCCTTTCCTCAAGTTCCATTGAGCTGGCTTCTTTCCTGCCTCTATAATATTTATCAATCAACACACATGCACCGTGTATCTTAATTCCCTACAGCCAGAATGAACAACTTTGGCTAACAAAGTGGAGAAAGAAAAACAATTTAAATGACTCAGCTGATTATTTAAACAATTAAAAATTCTTTAATTTAAATCTGTTGGTTGTTTTTGTTGAATAGTCATAAATGCACATTTATGGTAAGATGGAGACCAATATTTCTGTGCCGAGGGGATGAAATAACTTTCTAATTTGTACAGTTCATAACCCCCTGCCCGCCCAGGCATGATGATATTGCAGACAGGAAAAATGATCAGAATATCATGTCGTCAAAAGGCTTAGGCTGTCATCGTATCACAAAAATTACAATGTCTTCACTGAAAACCGTGTCTGTCACACGATTCTTGCAAGAGCTGTCCTCACTGGTACCACAGGGGTGAGGCTGGATACTTTTGAGTTTGCCACAAATACTACTTCCAGGAGGTTTTGAACATTGGCTTGGGGCTGGTACCTCCTCTCCCAGGTTATCTCTTTGAAAGGAAGCCCTTTAGGAAGGAGCTTCTGTACGCTGAATCACTGCTTTTGCTTTGCTTATAAAAGCACCAGCACCAGCAGAGGTACCCACAGCCTACATGACTACGTGGAATCACCTGCAGCGGCTGGTGAGAAACACCCATCCACCTTCTGCTTGCTGACTGCAGTGTGACTGGGCCTGGGTAGTTTTGCTGACTTGCAAATGGCCACTTAGGACCTCACAGGATATTGGCTGAATGGTTCTGGCACACGGCCTGAGAAAATGTTTCCTTAGCATATTTCCCTGTACTGTCCACGATCTTCTTCTATTATTGTGTTGCATAATATGAGGAACAGACTTAAAGATACGGACTAAAGAGTCAGGAGAAAAGATAATCATTTCACACCTGCCCCACGCACATGTGACCCATAACTACAATTAACCGTCTTGAATGCTATAAGCTGTTACGTACATTATTCACCCTGTGCTTCTGGTTTTCATATCTGAAACAAAGAAAGAGGCCTTTTAAAGTGTTCAGGTAAACTTTGAAAGGCATAAAGAGAAAAGCCACAAGAGCAGGTCTGTTCAGCGTTCATTGTTGTGCAATGAAATTCTATGTTAGTTGACACTGGAAAGAAAACCTTTTCAGCTGTGTGCCATGTGCCAGATAGAGAGTATAGGAGATGATTCTTCCTCTCGATCATATTACAGTTCCGCAATAAGTATACATATCCAGTGAATTTTTAACCACTACTCTATTCCTCTCTCACATGGATCTAGCCAGAATCTTGTTTTTACTGAAACTGTTCCATCAATAACATCACTAAGTCAAGCATCCCATTTTCTGATCACAATTTCCTCGACTTCACAGTTTAATTATTCAACTACTCCCACCATGACCATTCTTCAATGTATTCAAGGATCCAGGAGGCAACTACCACTACCTTCACCCTGTGTACTGCTTGCCCTCCCGACCTCACAGGTCTCTCTGTCCAGATTACATTCCATGGTCTGGTCACTAAGTCTTTTGCCACTGACCTAACCTTTCTTGCTCCTCTTATCTTTGTCTGGCCGTTCCTCAAACTTGGATGAACCCAAATATCCTTCTTCTCCATACTTGCCTCCAGGCAGCTGAGTTCAACTATAGAAATAAAAATGAATTATTAATAACTTATTAATAGGTCAGGATAACTGAACTCACCTGGATTGGTATTAAAATGAAGTCAGGATAACCAAACTTAACTAGACTCTCATTGCTTCACGAGGATGTTATTCAACTCCTATGTCCGATCTTTCGGACTCTTTGCAAAGCTCTGATTACATCATCTTATTCTCTCGTTACCCTCAGCAGGTGTCAGGCCACCGAATGCTTGGAGAAAATAGGAAACATCAGAAGGGAACTGTCTCAAGTTCTCAGTATCAAAAATATACTTGCATTTGTAACCGTTTTTTCAGTCATTTTCTTCCATAACAATAGAACAGATACACATCCTTCAGGTTAAAGTCAACGGTACTCTGATTTCATTCTACTTCACCTTCTTAGGAGCTTTTTATTAGTATCGGCTCTGTCTCCCTGCATCTGAACCTTTTTTTTAATATAGTGAGCTTCCCATCAACATATAAAACATGCTTCTCTCTCCCTGGACCTCCCTCTCCTCCAACTCTAGCTATTATCCTCTTTCTCCTTCCCATTCATGGCAATGCTTGTCTAGAAAGTTGTTTATGCATATACTCACTAGTTCTGTTTTGTCACCTTCCACTTACTTAACCCAGCTTCTGCCTTCATCACATAATTATAGGCTGTTACAAAGCGATCCCGAAATTCTCCTATTACTAAAATCAACAGTGGTGCCTCAGTCTTCATATTATTTAGATTCTCAGCTGTTTGACAGTGCTGACCATTGTCTTTCTTGGACCCTTTCTCCTCTGGAATCTTGCTTTTTCAATCTTCCTCTTTCTTGGCCCGTATTTCTCATTCTCACTTATTGGCTTATTTTTCTCCATATGGATTCTATGCTCCTCAAATCTGTCGTTCTAAGTACACATAAACATCTTTAAAATGTATTCTCTTTGGGCAGCTACACACTTGCCCATATGGCTTCAAGTGCCTTCTGAACCCAGATGACGCCAGACTTAAATTGCATACACAGCTTTTCCTCTGACTTCCAAATCCATGTCCATCCCTGTCTATTTGTCATGTCCACTTTCATATTAAAAACAAACCTCAAAACCAGCTTGTCCACAGTGGTCCTGATGATTTTCTCACCCACACCAGTCCTTCAGCAATTCTGCTCTCAGTGAATCTACTCCTTCTACTTATACGCTAGAAAAGTAGAAGCCAACACACACACCCCCAAATCCAATCCATCAAAAATAACTGTTAATTTTATCTCCTAAATGCCTCTCAAACCCATCCCCCCTCTTTCCATGTCAGGCCACCAATAATCCCCAATCCTAACTGTATCCCTAATATACTTTGTCTACTGCAATGCTTTTACGAGGTCTACACGCATTTACTGTGGCGTCTTTTAATGACTTTTCCACAATATGCAGGTGAACAGATATTTTCAAAACACCAAGATAGCCTTCACTGGCTACCAATTTTTCTTAGTACAGAGAACTATATTCTTACACGGCCCACGGAGCACTCAGTGATCTAGCTCCTGACTCCCATTCCAACGTCAGAAAGAGCCCTTTCCCTCTTATTTTCCACCTGCTGGAAGACTGGCCTTTGGTCCTCCGATTGTTTCTTCTCTTTTCTGTTTCCTGGGCTTTGTACCTGTTGTTTCCTCACCTGGATTACTTTCCTCCTCCCACCTTCCCCTAATTAACTCCTACTAAGTTTAGGTTTAACGTTGTCATTTGAAACTCATCTCTCCACTCTCTCTTGTATCCTGCTCTCCAGACTAGGTCAGATATCCTTGACTAGTCCAGGGCACCTTTCGATATGCAGTTATAAAGGTATGTGATATTGTTGATCAATATCTTTCTAACTCATTAAAATGTAAATTCTATGAATAGGGAGGCTGTAAATATTTTGTTCACTATTGTGACCCCGGGGTCTGGGCCTGGTGCAAAATATGGGGATAGGTATTTGTTGGACGAATGAATGGATGAAACGACAGGAGTAGATTGATGTCGATTACTACATGCTGATGGGATCCTGTGCCATTTAATGTATATGTTAAATATTATTGAGTGCTGTTGGTTTAATTGGACAAGAAATTCTCATACATATTTGACATGGCCCTTAAGTGAATTTTTTGTATCTCTAACTTCCCAGAGATTAGCACTGAATTTACTTCACAAGGGCTGCTCACTAAATATTTGTTAAAAAATGGCAATAGGCAGAAGAGAAGGCAGTTGCACATATTAAAAACCCACAATAACTCAATGCACAGTTGGTTAAACATGCAGAGGTGGGAGTGACGTTAGAAAGGAAAAAAGTCACTGCTCTTTTCTTCAGCACAATGAAAGTGAACCAACAGACGGCTTAACATCTTCAAATTTATTAGTTGTTTCATACTAATCACCTTGACTCAACGTTGCTATTCTCCAATGTGTTAAAAGAAAAATAAATAAGTTTAAATAAGTGGGGTTTTTGTTTTGTTTTTTTTTGAGAGAGAGAGAGAGAGAGAGAGAGAGGATGAATTCTTGACATAAGGGTCTGGTTACTGTGTGGTGTTGTAGGATCTTTCTCTGAAGATTGTTAAGAATTGATGACAGTTTAAGTAGAGTTCTGCCTGGAGCAAATGGAAACTAATTGGATGACCCTCTACTGATCGGTTTCCACTGTGAAGAGTGCTACAGGAAGTCTCCCCGGAGATGGCCCATAGCAACTAGGACAAAATAGTCACCCGTGCAGAAGCTTCAATAGTCAAATGTCATGAAATGCATTCCAAAGAAGAGTCTGTTATTTATCACAAATATCTGAAGGATCTGGAACTGTTTACATTTTATATAATCTCATTATTTTTATAGCCTGTATTAAGTTACCATTAGAATTGTGCCTATCCCAGTCCCTTGGTTGGATATAAATCAGTCAACTACTCACGGAGTGGCCACAGGGTGTCTGACAAGGCATTAGATGCCTGGAATTGGTTGCTCCTTCAGGATCGATCCATTAGTAGGACAGATAAAACCAGTGAAAACAAACTCTTCGTTGACGTACCAGGCACAATTAGTACATACAGAGAAGTGCACTCGTCGGGAAGGTGAACACGCAGTTCTGTAAGCACAGGAACAACGGGAAATACTTGCGGACAAAGAGATGAAGAAGTCGCTTGGGAGCTGTACAGAGAGGAGATGGTATGTCTGTCAGATAGAAGGGGGATTTATGTAAAGCTCTTGGAAAGGCTTGGAAGACGTTTCCAAGAGTGGGAAGAAAGACTGTGTAAGCAGACAACAAGACGATGGATGAGATTACTGGGAATAGAAGGTGCAGATTTGGTTTATTTGCATTCAGGAAATAAATTGACCCTTTGGGATGTCTGTCTGGGTTCTTTAACATATGCCTACGGTATCCTTGGCAAGGTTACAGCCTCTTGGTTCCCAGGAGCACCGTTCCATTCAGCACTGCCTATAGCAGAGCTTCTGTGATGGCATTAGAGCAGATTCGGTGCAGTCCAAAACCTAAGATGATCACTCAGTTCAGCTATATTCTGTACTAGCTGTGTGACTTCAGGTAAGTTACTTCAATTCTCCAGGCTTCAGTCTCTTCATCCATAAAATGAAGGTGTAGGATCAGACAGAGGTTCTCAACAGAAGCAGTAATGCCCCAAGGGACTTTTGAGAATGTGTGGATAAGCAACTTTTGGTGTTACAATGTTTGAATGCACTACAGTCACCCACTGGGTGAAAGCCAGGAAGGATAACGCCCGGCAACGCACAGGACGTGGCAGATGGAGGGAAGAGAAGTCTCCCATTGTGTAGAGCTTTGGAGTGTAAAGTTTCAGCAGGGAACTCCTGTTTGCAATCATCGAACCCCATCACCTAACTCCCTTTAATTAGGAACACAAGATATTTTTGGCTAAGTTTTAATAGTTACAAATTTTTCCAGCAGTGCAAAACCACATAATGAAAGACTGCACTCTCTTTTGTTTAGAATTTTACTAAAACTTATTCCTCATTATAGAAAATCATATCGCCAATGGCAATTTGTGTTAATACATTTATAAGACTGCATTTATAACTGTGCATTCACTGTGCCCCTATGTGTAGGTGCAAGACGAAATGAGTTTACAATGTCTTCTACTATAGAGACACATGAGTATTTATTTGCATGTAGACATATGTATTCTTCTATTACAAATTACTTTGATCTCTTCTTTATATAACTGCATAATGTTAATTTTTTAAAATGATGATCATACGCAAGTTATATTTTCCGTGAATTTCATTTCACAGAGTTTTTATAATAAACTATTTGGTGTGGAAGGGAGCTTTGACTCTAATAGGGCTGAGAACCAATGGATTGGACAATCTCAAATATCTTTAAGCTCTCAAATCCACGGGTTTATAAGTTTTACTCTGATCTGCAAGGAAGGAGAAACTCTTAAATGATTTTCACTAGTGATATGCAGTTCAATGTCTAAATTCTAGAGTAAGAGAAAGGATGACTGAAACAGACTCTATTTATTTTACTATCTTTCCACTTAGTTCAACTGAGATAGGAGGCTGATGGATAATCAGCAGATCAACAGGAGTTGAGAACTCACTGCACCAGGGACTGATAAGAACTCTAAAGGAAGAAATGAGAAAGTATGTGTTGCCCTAATGACATCATTGAGACAGAAACTTCATTCACAGACAATAGATTTCATTTTCTTTAAAGAAGGAAGAACTTTACTGTGTGTTAAGAAGTTAAATTTTTTCCTGTTATACTAAAATTCCGTTCAAGATTAGAAGAGGAAACAGGACACCGAAGCAGACTGATCTCTCAGAGCACGTGTCATATTTCATCATTTTCACTACTTTGACATCTGGCTAATTCCCCTCTCCTTTGCTTTCTGCACACACATACATCCACACCAATCACTAAAGTAATTAAGTCAGGCAAGCCCACACCACCTCTATGGGGAGGATGTTGAAAGGTTTTCTAAATATGATGGCATACAAATATTTTAGTAGTATAATCAATAAGTTCCATTCTATAGGGCTTTCTAATTTGCACGTCACTCCTTAAGAGTAAAGCGCAATAAAACTGGGCTTTTTACAGTCAAATGCCTCTATTTTTGTTTCATATTTCACCTCTGAAATATGATGATCTACTAAAACAAAACCTACGGGGCAGAAAGGCATTTTCCCGTTTTGCAAATCAAGCAGCAGCATGAATGTCTGCCAGGGTCTCTAGGAGCTCTGTACAGAGCTGGGCATTTCTCATCCCTCTATTAATGTGACCTTCAAGTGACAGAACTGGTTCGAGAATAACACATTTTCATGGTACTTGTAAAAGTAATGGAGCTGCTGTCAAAAACACCCAGGATGACAATGAAACTTGAATACATAGTAGGTACTGTGCGGGCGAGAGTAGGAGCTAATGTTTTCGCTGTAAATGTTTCCGCCTAATTAGTATTTAACTCACAAATTTCTTTGACATCCAGTTTCAAGTGATTAAAAAAAAAGTATAATTGGTTCAGTGGAGCCACTGTAATTGAAAGAAAGGTGTAACAGCCTAATAATGCTGGTGCATGCCATACTGACAGATTCATTTATTCACTCACTCAGATATATTTATCAACTATCTATGCAAAATACCACTGAGCTGCTAAGGTAGATAAAACAGGGACTAAAGCTTTATTTACACTCAAAAAGAGCTACTGGTTGAGTCTAAGGAGCTAAAACTCTTCCCAGGAATGTTTGCTTAGTGTTCTATTTCATATCACACGTTAGTCCACTGAAGAGGGAAAGGTAACTTCAGTTTGTGGAGTGACTGTAGAAGGCTTCTTGGAAGAGGCGCCATTTGCACTAGACCACGAGAGATGCATAATGATCCCAGCAAACGGTACGCCAGTCAGGCGGAACTGCATAAAGTCAAGAACTCCAAAATGTTCTCTGGGGAATAGGGAAGAGTGCCATTCGACTCTCGGGTAGAGTCGTGTTAGAAAAGAAGACCGGAGGTTAGGTTGGTGACGCTGCAGAGCTGGATAACGAAAGGATAACAAATTTGGCTTATACTGAACAGGTAACGAAAGGCCAATAAGGCACGTGCTCGAAGAAGATTGTTTTAAAGACGAATTAGCAGGGTGAATACGACATTTCCGTTCTTAAGTCTGTGCTCTGGGACTGAGAACTTTTAAGAATCCTGTGTCATTGGGTCACATCCTAATCATTCCCCAATCCTGGGTAAACGCAACTATGATCTCTCTCTGTTCCGGGTCCCTGCAAAAGGGATATTGTTGCTTTGGAAAGGAGTCTATTGCTACCTGAGAGCTTGAGCTGCTCAAAGAACATTCTGAGCAAAACTCAACACTTGATCCTACCCTGGCACTCACGGCTGATTGGACCAAGCATAGCAAGTTCACAGGCCTGCCCTAGGAACCCTGAGTGGCCAGCAGTTACAGCTATGCTTCACAGGGTCCAGACGGACCAGGTGGACTGACGAAGTTCTCTCCTCAACCGGTTTCCAAAGGAGACTCATAGATAATGGACAGCAGAGAGAAGAGAAGCCAGAAAAGAGAGGAGGTGTGGGCCGAAATGAGGGAGGGGCGGGATATCTAAATAAGCAGGAATCACGAGGCAAAGAGAAAGAGAAGAGAGAAACAGGAAGAGTAACGGAGGCAGAGTGCGAAGAAAAGGGTTAACCTAGCAGGCCTGACTGCGGCCCTTCGCGAGACTGCTCACAAGTTTAGCCCTTGGTTGGCACCAAAGAACTTGGATTTTGAGAGGGTGCCCACCCCCCAAACTCACAGAGTGGCCCATGGGGCCTGAACTGTTTGTGCAAACATTCTAGGATATGCTGAACACCTGCTTTCCTTCTGGGAGTCTGGATCCTTGGAATGTCCCAGGCAGTGGCTGTCTAAGGGAGCCTGCTCCAAGGAAAGCCACGGCGCTAAGTCTCCCCGAGCTTCCCTGTCAGACAGGGTTTCACACATGCTGTTGGGACTCCTTGCTGGGGCCATCCAGAGCGTCCTGTGTGACTCCGCCATGAGAGAATCCCTGGAAGCCTGTGCCTGGTTTCCTTCAGACTTCACCCTGTACTCTGCCTTTGCCGCTTTTGCACTGTACCCTTCTGCTGTAATAAATCGTGGCTATGAGGCTATGAGTACGACTTTGCTTGAGTCTCGTGAGTGCCAGTGAAACACTGAACTTGGGGTTGGTCTGGGGGACCGTGACACACAGAGCTGTGTTATAAGTTGATAGGGAAGCCCATTCATTTACTCGTGTTTGTAGGTGAGGAAAAAAGCATAATAAAAACAGATCTGGATGCCAACGACTGGTGCTTGGTGCCCGGTGGTGATAAAGCGCTGCTTGAGATTTGAGGTATCCTGAATAATTCGGAATGACTTTCAGTTCTACTGCGGACTCCACGAAAGATTCGTTATATCCCCACGCTCCTTTATCTACGGTAACCCCCTGTTACTTCAGGTTAAGTCAAACAAGGCTCTAATTGTTTCCTAAAGGAGCCAAACAATTGCCAAAGCAAATCATATAGTCAGGTAAAGTGATTAAGTGACTGGACGGTTTCCAGCCTCAATAAAGCCTTGGAGCTGCCCACAATGCTGTTGGTTTGTTTGCTGGTTGGTTTCGTCTTTATTCAGCAACCTTTTGTTTTATCATGAAATGTCTTCTAACTTCAAGCTTCAACTCGTCTTAGATCTCTCCTGTGATTCTCTGCTGAGCAATTTAATCTCTTTGAAGAAAATGAAATCCATTAAAGGCATGACTTCCACCTCCAAACCTACCTGCAGCGACCCTATTCTAACTGTCTCACCTCCAGTTCCAGAGGAACAACTGTCTCTTTTCCTGCACACATGAAATCGGGGATGTAATTTCCACACTGTCTCTATCTTTCTCTTTTGTCCAAGTCCGGTTCTCTCCACCATCCCCTCATCCCTCATATCATTCACCTCCAGTCTTCACAATGTCTTGCCTCTCTGTACACACAACATTCAAGGCTCTTTCACCCTGAAATAACAAATCAATACAAACAAAAAGAAATCGCTTCCTGTGACATAGCTACCACCTTGCAGAAATGTTGCAGGGTGGTCCATGCTTAGTCTTCACTTAAAAAAATCATACTCATTTCTTGGTTTCCATCCCACAACCTTATTCAAAGGCCTGTTCACTGCAAAATTCAATGTCTTCTTTCAGCCCTAGTCAAGCTTGTACCTGCCTGCATGACCACTTTAATATTTGAAATTTTCTTCTCCCACCTGTTCTCAAACTCCCTTTTCTCCCTGCATTTTCTCTGCCTTTTCTCATGTCCTCAGGAACTTCCTCTGCCTCTGCGGCTTGCCTTGCTACCACTGAGGGCTCTGCTTGGTCCTCCCCTCTGCCTACATAGGAGGCATCTTCCCGTGTGCTCTCCGTCTCCTCCCAGAGGTCCTATACCACCCTCCTCTGATGGCTCCCAGACCTGCATCTCTCCAGCTCACCTGTCCCCCCACGCTCCAGACCCGTCCTCCCAACGACTCCCTGAGTATTTCCACTGTGATGAGAACTTCAAGCCAACATGCCTGCAATTAGATCCAGTATTTTCTCCCTAAGGTGCGTTCCTACTCTTTTACTTTTGATCTGATGAATAATATAATGTCTACACTCTTTGAAGCCAGAAGATTAGAATACAGAATATACTAGAATAGTAGAATATAGAATAGTAGAATATTCTCAACCTCTTTCTCTCCTTCACCCGACCAATTAATCCCTAACTCCTACCACCACACTTGCTCCAATCCCAGAAAGCTCTCTCAAACTTGCTACTCCTTTCTTTCGGTATTACTACATCCTTAATGTCCCCCTGAACAAGGGTTCATCTAGGAAATGGCATGAGCCTTCCTTCTTGCTCCTCGGGCTGCTCCCCACGCTAACCCACCCTCTGCAAGGTCATCAGAGCTAGCGTACTAAAAACCAACCATGAGCTTGGGCTTTTGAACCAGATCGCCTAGGTGTGCAGCCTGACTCTGCTACTGTCTTGCTGTGTGGCCTTGGGCAAACAATGTACCTACTCTGTGCCTCTCTTGATCGGTAGAGTAGAATACTAATAATAGCTCAGAAGATTAAATGAGTTAACATATGTGAAGCACCTACAAATGTATCTGACGTTTAGTAAGTGATCAATAAATGTTATTTTATAATCTCATATATAGATCATATTTTTTCTTTACCTGAAAAACTGTTAAATCTCTTTTGATAACCAAACAAATACGCAACATCTCAGTGAAGCTTACTGCAACCATCCCTAAAAGAGTAACTGCTTCCTTATCTGGGGTCTTAAAGCGTACGATTTCTTTTGTCATCATGGAATATGCCACACCATATGCCACATCACAGGTCTGCTGCAGAAGAATACAGGCTCTTGATCAGATTTATATCCGTATTCCCAGAATGAATGAATGAGTGTGTGTGTGAACACTTGGATGTAAGCCATTTTATCACGGTCCAAATTAAACATTATTACATTTTTTCTGAAGTACCTGTGATAGATGAAAGTATCAAAAGGCAATACAAGATCAAAGAAACAAATATCAAATCCACATGTAGAAATACCAGTGAGTATTTAGAATGAAAACACGGGCCTTCTCTAAATCTTCTGGAATTTATTCTATTAAGTAAGGGAATTTCTAAAACTGTTAGAACAGCAGCTGAGCTACTCACATAAATAAACACTGAGGACTTCCCTGGTGGCACAGTGGTTAAGAGCTCTGTCTCTGAGATTTAATTCGGTGTTGCGGTACAGAGGCCGGATTCAGATTCGGTACTAGGAGGAGAGCAGGCTCCTCGGGAAGAGGCAAGAAAAAAGAGTAGAAGAAATGCCAGAGGTGTGGTAACACCAGGGACATCCGTCTGGCACCAAGTGAGAAATACTACAAAGTGTACGGAGAGCAACACAGCACACAATTCACCTTGGAGCGACCGACCATAACTGGTGACTGGAAGAAAATTCGCTGAACATTATCTGTAGTGACACGCCGTAAATTGGGGGCTAGGGGTGTAGATCGGCTAAAAGACAAACATGTTTGCAATATTTGGGGGTTGCATCTTAAAGCACTAGATTGACAAGGGACAATTTCAGTGAAGACAGAACAGGCTTTGATATTCAAGCACAGCATCCAAAACAACACCCCACTGACTGAAGGCGGTCCCAGCGTGACACGCTCCCAGGGACACTTGGCAGTAGCCTCCGCGGCGCAGCTTCATTCACTCGGTCTTGCAAATCTACGGTTAGCGCTTCCAAGCAGTAAATTCATTAAAACCAGGAAATTGCTTACTTAGTTTCAAGTGACAAACAGTTCTACAAATAAATGTTTGAACTACATGGATTCCAAACAAATTTATCACAATCAGAACCGTTAACAGCACACCTGTAATGACTAGAAAATTAATTCACGATAAGAACGTGTCAAAAACTGTACGTTTCTTAACTTGTTTCCCCCCCTTCTAAAAAAGAACCCATGGGCTTCCCCGGTGGCGCAGGGGTTGCGAGCCCGCCTGCCGACGCAGGGGACGCGGGTTCGCGCCCCGGTCCGGGAGGATCCCACGTGCCGCGGAGCGGCCGGGCCCGTGAGCCGTGGCCGCCGGGCCTGCGCGTCCGGAGCCTGCGCTCCGCGGCGGGAGAGGCCGCGGCGGTGAGAGGCCCGCGCACCGCGATGAAGAGCGGCCCCCGCTCGCCGCAACTAGAGAAAGCCCGCGCGCAGAAGCGAAGACCCAACGCAGCAGAAAGAAAGAAAGAAGCTTTCATTTAACGCTTGTTTTAAAGCAGGATCCATTTCTAGCCACCGTCACTCCCAATCGCTGTATCGTTTTAAGAGCATGCCGACTTTTTTCCAGCCACCTTTGTCCTCTTCTTCATTGGCCAAAAATGGCTGTAGATGTGAGCGGAGAGTATTATACAACAGGGATGCTCTCGTGTGTTCGAGGAAGCCAGCACAGTCTAGTCTAACTGTGATGTGTTAACATTACCCAAGTGCAACACTTTTAAAAAATGTGCACACAAATATTCACATTTATGCTTCCTTATGGGCTGTTCTGACAGCAAAATATCACACTTCATTCAGATATTAAAGTTGTGTTATTCCCGTGGACACTTATTTCACGAAATGCAAAAGCACAGGAAGAGTGAAATAACGAAACGTCACAGCACGCGGTCTCCGCACAGCTAAGGCCCTCCGGTCCTTTGCTCTTCCACCACGCACACCTTTCAGGGGAGCTCCTTCTCCCCAGCGCTCTCTCCGCTGAACGTGAAGGAGCAAATACAGCCAATGAGATACAGATTCAAGTAGCTCCTGGCACACAAATAATGACCGACAGCAACCTCAAGGAGAGCAGACAGGAGTATCCTCCTAAATGCTAAGGCTAACAGAACCCTGGCATAATTACAATTAGTCTAGTCAAGTCAGAAATCCCCAGTAAGTTTCGAAAACACAATTATCTCTTAGTGGACTCCGAATTTTTTCTAGAATCTGAGACACCTTCTTGACCTCCTTCCAGGATCACCACTGGGAAGGAGACATGGCCAAAGGAAAGGGTGCGAAGCCACGAGGTGGGCGTGACTTGCTTCTCCTTCGCATCCTCAGAAGTGTTCCCTGGGAATGCTGGCTGGTATAGTCTCCGATCTTTTCTGCAAGTGTCTCTCAGCAGACGGCACCAAGAAGCAGCCACATCTCAGTTAGCACAACATCGAGGCCCAGTTGATTATAGCCACATCATGTTAATACATGACCTTCAACATTAAACCTTAAAGCAGTTTGTGTAATATTTCAAGTATTGAATTTTAATCGGGGGGGTGGGGCACTGAATAAACAGCAACCTCAATGATTCACCTGAACATAGCATAGTTTTTGTGTCTGTTTGAAATATTGTTCTCACTGGGTTCTAAATAGTTAATTAAGTATGCATATTAATTATTACCAAAGTATAATAATGTTCCTAAAAGGGCATCTATTGTCCACATAAGTAGCAAAGAAACTTTTTTATGATCAGCATGGTTTCAGTGAAAACCAAGTGAATTAACGTCATTGGTTTGCAGATCAAAGAAGAAAATGTGTTTCTCACTATTTGCAGTTTTCTCACCTGAATTCATTTAGTATTTAACTTATAATAATAGTATTCATAATACATTATGTTATTTATTGAAAAGTTTTTAGGAGTATGATTGTCACAAACTTTTAGAGGGTTGCTTTCTTGACACTGATGCTCAGAGAAGGTACGTATATACCAAATTCGTAAAATCACCAAGAGAGTCTCAGCAAATATAAAGAATTGCTTAGGAAAAATATATTCCCCTTAGAATTATTTTTATGTTTTATGTAAAGAGGTAAAAAATAAACAGTGGAACTTTTTAGCAGCTGTCAATTTTAGGAAAAGGTCATAAATTTACTTACAAGGAATCTAGAAGTCAAAAGAATGAAGTTCCATCACCAGCCTGCAAATGAACAACAACAAAACCTAAGACAATATTACTTTACTCAGGCCACTTAATTGAACAAGACAGAAAAAAAAACCAAACCAACATGATTATATGATTTATGATTCAATGACATAAATTTAGAGCACTGGCCACAGTAAATAATAATGGTAACAATAATAGTAACGTCACAACCCTTTTCTCCAGAGATTAAACTGGAGCGTCACCATAAATCTTTTTTTCGTAAGTGCTATTCTTCCACATGCTAAGCAGGTCAAGCTGTTAGTTTGTTTACATGCATGCTAAGGAAAACAACCAGAAGATTAATACAATAATTGAGAATAAAACAGTGGAATTGTACTCTGAACTAGCACCAACATATATCCACAAACCCAATTAAGATCACAGGAAAAAAAATGATTTTCTATGCCACTGAGGTTTTCCAACAAGTTTTCACAAATCACTGCATCTAGCTATGAATACGAGCTGATCTACAGCCTCTCAACCACCACTGATGCCGCATTTGTAGTCTGGGTTGCAGGAAGCCAATGGGGTGCTGCACTGATGTTAGCTCTGCTGTTCTGACACTCTACCCAGATGCTCCAATTTTGCTTCAGTGCCCTCAGAGCCGAGTCTGAATCCTCAAAGCACGGGTAAAAAGAGTTATGGTTAAGGCAGGGTTAGAGGTGCAGTGAACCAGCATCACCTGCACTGATTTGCAATCCTAAAACTGGTGTGAAGACAGCATGGTGGTCTTGACTGGACACTCATATGGCTAAGGGCAAAATGGAGCAGATATGAATTCAAGTGTTTCTCTTTCTCGCTCTCCTCATCATCTCTCTTCTATACCATGATGGCTCGGTGTACAATAATTTTATGATAAAAGATATAAATTCGATGGAAGGATCCGTATTTTTTATAGCAGATAATCTATCGGGATGTTGTCTGTTAGGTGCTTAAATGTGTCGGTGCTTATATGTATAATGTGAACAGCCTTAGGTTGACCTACATATTTTATCAGAAGATTAAACACCGGGTTTTGTTAAATTCCTTGTCTCTTTTATCCAGGGAAGTTACTATGAAGGTGATACACAAAGCACAAGCACAGATCTTTAATCTAGGAGGAGTCTCCAACAATAAGATGAGTTTCAGCGTGGATAGCAGCTTTTGTGCAAGCTGCATGTCAGGATACTTGACAGAGTTAAGTGATACACAATTGAAAGTTAAATAACAGAAGGGAGAGGCATTAAGGGGCAAAGAAAAGATAGAAAATTCGTGTTTTCAGATGAGATCTGTGAGGAGGAGGAGAGTCATCTGAGTGGGGAGACATAAAAACCCTCTACAGTTAACAGGAGCTGAAGAGAAATTGATTTAGAAAGAACAGAGGCATAATCATGGCGTTGAATAGCGCATTCAATAATGAGTCTGATTCTTGGAAATGCTGAGCTAAAGGTGGAGCCAGTAACTCTGAGAATGACACATGCCATAATTTCTGCAGAAACAGAGCCACTCCTTACCCCCATCGAGAAAAGTCTACACGACACAGTCTCAGAAGCTATAAGCTATGTTGAGTAGTAAAACTGAGGCGAGAGGGGAATTTAGAAGTCTGAGGGATACATCAAAGTGATGGAATTTCAAGAGAACCCTGAAAACAATGGAAACACGCCACAAATCAGACTCAACAGTAACATTCGCATGTGCGGATAATGCTGTCACCTATCTTTAGGGGAAGGAAGGCAGCTGGCTATAGCTCCGTATTTTGCAAAGATGTCAATTAAAAAGTCCCTGAGAGAGGGAGAAGATCGATAAAAGAACTTCAAGGTATAGCTCATTTGAAACTATTACAGAAATAAGGAAACGGTGCTGATTTAGCGACAGCCGATGTTCTAACAAACGTCAGGTAGGAAGTGAACGTGTGTCTCTGTGGAATCACTTTTGATACCCAAATCTTTGCTTTCACAGTCAAGCATAACAGTGTTCTGAAGCGGTAACCCAACGTAAGACGCAGGTGATGGGGGCGATGCTACACACACCGAGGCCGCCTCCCGCAGCGCTGGCACCTGGCAGGAGGCAGGACGGGCACGAACAGCCGCAAGACTGTCTGCTACGCGCCGGAGCACAGCATCGGCCCCTCCAAGATCTGTCCTTGGGTTTCGCGTTCTCACCAAGTGTACTTCTCATTGCTCATCACCTCCTCTGGGCGCCTCTCTCTTTTCTGGCTTCCCCTGTTCCATGACTTCTGTAGACGTTTCTAGCAGCCTGTCGACATAATTGGGCTGATGAGCCTCGTTAGAATAAACCTGAGCGCTCTGCTCGCTGAATTCTATACTTCTGTGTGCTCCCAAGTTAGGTACTGTGTCCTGATTTGGTTCACTCCTTCTCACTCACCCGCACCCTCTCTCCACCCTCTTCTCCATCACACACCCATCTGCACATACGCCTCTTCTCCTCCGCCCGGTCTGCTAAGCCATACAGCTATAGATACATACACACAGATATTCCCTGAGTCTAAAATATTCCAGAATTGCACTTTAAATTTTTATTATTCTAGAATGAGGCACTTGGAAATTACTCTAAGTTTATATCTTGTTCCAGAATTATATTTGTCTAACCTCTCGGCATGTAAGAATTGATTCAGTGGGAACGCCTGGGAAATACAGAAAAGAGCACAATCTATCTGGGGTCTGTCATTTGTCTCAATTGCTTAGATTGTTTCCATTTTTTTAAAATTAACAGAACAGTGTCTGGCACCTGCCGAATACAGCTCTGACCAACAGGAAGGCTTGACTAAGAGAAGCTGGCATGTGGGTCGAATATTGAATTCATCAGGGGTGACTCTGTTTCACTTCGATGGCAGGATGCCCTTACCAGCTTGACCCCCCACGTTAGGTGCCTATAACTTGTTTGCCTTAATCTTCAATTTTCAGTTACCTTTCTCAGATTCCAGTCTCCTCTGCTACCCCTCCCTACGCTTGGCCTGCATGGTCCATCATTCACCCGCTGCACTGTACCCACCTGGTGAATGTCCTGTTCACTTATTCATTCACCTTGCTGTGCACTTCTGAATTAGGCATGGGGGCGGGTTGATAAAAAAGCATAGTCATACTCTCCTTTTATAAGATACAGTGAGGTTACAATCAAATTGTTAATCCCAGGAATGCTTTCTCATGAAAAGCTTTTAAAAAATCATAGCAGACTATAATTAAATTCCAAATGAATAACATAGCGCTGTAAAAGTCAAGAGAAAGTAGGGATCATTGTGGTTTACAGTAATTCATTCATTCGTTCATTCAATGCATACTATCTCAGGCACTGTACTAATGCTGGGAATGCTAAAGTTACTAAAAAGAGAAAGACTGGACCCCATACAGTTTTCAGTTGGAGGGAGACAGGTATAATGTTAGATATCAATGAATGCTGAAGAAGAAAGTAATGCAGTTGAGGGAAATAAAAAGAACAAATAATGCGGGTGAGGGAGAACTTTCCATTTTAGATGAAATGGCTACAAAGGTTCCCACGGAGAAGACAAGATTTGAATAAAGACCTGTACAAAGTGAGAGACCGAGTCACGTGAATATCGGGGCTAAGAGCGCACAAGAGACCGTGAGCTGGGCAGGTCTGGAGTGTTAAGATGAGAAGCCGAGGTGTCGAGCAAAGGGAGACTGGTGGAAGATGGGGATGGAGAGCACTGGGGCCAAGACCGTGCGGGGACCCGCGGGCCACGGTAAGGACGAGGGCTTCTACTCAAAACCAGATGTCTCTGGAGGGTTTCAAGCAGAAAAGTGACATGATCTGACTCCCATTTTGACAGGACTGCTCCGGGTGGTGTGTTAAGAATAACCTGACAGAGGGGAAGGAAGGACAAAACCAAGGGGACCAGTCAGAGGCTGCGCCGTGGGGCCAGGAACGACTGACGGCAGCCTGGAACAGGGCGGTAGCCATGGAACGATTAGGAGCTTCCAGATTTTGCGGGGGGTATTCTGAAGGGATCACCTAAATATTTGACTGAGCAACTGGATAGAGGATGAGAGAAAAAGAGACACTGAGGAGGAAGCCAAACTCTCTGGCCTAAGCAGTCAGGAAACCAGACAGGTGGCACTATCTTTCCCGAGGCACAGGGGTGAGGGTGTCTCTCCTGCTTCCTTGCCACGTCAAGCGTGTTAACTAGATATCCAAGCGAGGGGGCCAACTAGGCAGCTGGACATACTAGCGTGGATTGTGAGGAGAGACTCAGGACTGAAACTTTCGGGCCTCACCCGCGTGCAGAACCCACGACACTGGACAGAACCAGCGAGAGACGGAACGCGGACTGAAAAGAACCGAGATCCAGAGGCCGGGCGGGGTGAGCGTGTCAGCATCTGAAGGGGAGACGAATGAGGCGGAAGAGCCAAAAGGGTCCGAGAAGGATCTTCCGGCGAAGGAGGGGGAGCATGAGGCCCGAGGAGGCCCGGAAGCAAAGGGAAGGAAGCGCCTTAAAGAGCGACGGCGCGGCCTCACCTTGCCTTTACAACCTCTCTTCCCGCATCGCCTGTTCTAGTCTCGCTTCCGTTTCTTTGTGCCCTGCAAAATGCCAACGTGAGTCACCACCCTCTGCTTCTCCCCCCGCTCTTCCTGAAGAGGGTTCACGGATGGTGGCGAAGCCACCCCTGGGTGCCAGGCTGCCAGCTCTGACACAGGCTTCAGCTGCCCCTAGGGCGTTATGTAACTTCTCTCTGCTTTAATTTCCTCGTCTTCAAAATCGGTACAATAAAAGTAACCATTTGGGCAGCGAATGACAATCAAATGACAATATGAGTGTATGTAACTTAAAACGTTGCCTACACACAGCAAACGTTACATAATTACACACAACTGGTGTTCCTTCTCTCCGCCTCGCTTCACTCAGACCCAACCGGACTCACCTCCTGCATTTAGTCAACTCTGTTCTTTTATTTCTCTAAAATCATTCGAAAGACACGATCCAGGATCTGAGCTGCATGTTATTTTATGTGCACTAATCTCTCTTTCTTCCCACCCATCTCTACTTGTGACAATTCCTGTGGAGAGACACACCTCTCCAACGCTTCAGTGCTTCTGTAATGCCTTTGGGCTTTCTCGCTTTATGTATTTGGCATAAAGCACTAACGAGGGAAGACTCTTTCCTAAGAAGGGCGCTACCAATCCACAGACGAGCAGACCAGCGACGAGGGCTCTGCTGCCGCCTTAATCTGGGTTCAGGAGCCACCACGCTTTCCGACGCAGGGGGCACGTCGGTCACCTTGACAGAGCTGGGCCCCGGCCCTGGGGGAGGCTGGCCGTTAGGAAGGAGATAGCAACAGGTGGGCAGGGTGTACAGAAGCCTGCTCTGAGCAACGGTGGCCTGCAAGTGGGGCGGGTGGTCTAGTCTCGGGAGTGAGCCCAGCAGGGGAGGCCAAGGTTTGGGCAGGTGCAGAAAGCGGCCCCAAGACCCGTGGATTACACGCCTCATAAAAAACTGGGTTTGGGTTTGCGTCATCCTAATGGACAGTGGCAGCTGTCCTCACAAGGCAGCATCGCTAGAAGCGGTAGTTACTTATTCTAGACGAACGACATGGGAAAGAGGTTGGCCACAAGGCATTTATAATCTGTGTCTCCTTTACCTACTGCACCGTCATGCACACTGTACCAGGCAGTTACAAACACAGCAAAGCATTTGACCAACCCTGTCCTTTCGGTGCTTAGATATTTGCCTTAGTATCCTAACCTGAGAGATGAGGTTATAAGAACATATTCTAATTGCTACCAGCTCATATGGAGAGAAATAATACTGAAGAAAAAAATTCACAGAGTGTGATATTGCAGGGGTGGGCTTCACTGGTATACCCAACCGGAAGGAACAGTATTAAGAGCTATTTTTGACTTGGGGCAGATCACTTGATCTGAATGCCTGTTTTTTTCTTTATTAACTCTCTGCAAATGAGTTTTATACATACAACCTGAGGGGTTTTGTGAAGTTTATCAAGGTAATATTTATAAACTGCCCTAAAATCCCTAGCTGAAAGAGAAAATGTCACGCAATATTCCGTGTCTACAAAATGAGACCTTTTGTAAGCCTTAATTATAAATTTAAATTCCCTGATATCAAGGAATGTGAATCAATCAATTATAACGAGCAACGACTACGTGCACACTCTAAGCTCTTCAGGGCCAAGAAGCGAGTCACTCGTTTCTTTTTTCTTCTTCCACAGCATATACTCTGAAAAGTGATGCCTGCTGCTGCTGGTACTACTACTACTGGTTAGTAGTAATAATAATAATACTCTAATTGTCTAGATCATGGCATACACCATTCATCTCTCTGGGAATTATTAAACAAGAGGGTGCCATTCATGGTTTACTGACTGGGTTCAAGGCACAGGTCAGCCTCAAAAATAAAGTTAGCATTAAACTCGACTCCGTTTAAAGATGCCAGGATCCAAAGGTGGAACACAGATAGTAAGATTAGCAGTTGGAAAGTCACAGGGTACTTGGGCAGAGGTCAGAAACCATCACAGACCCAGGGCAGTAATTTAATCTGTCTGTCTGTCCGTCTATTATTTTTTAACAACTTGGGGTGCCAGACGCCTATCTTGATGATCCTTGCCTTTATAGAGAATCCGCAGGAGGTTTAAGTTTCCCGCCCTTGCTAATAAAGTCTATTCTTCTTATTGAATAGAATGATCTTATTTGTTTAAGATTTGGTAGTATCCAGTTGAAAAGAGTTCTGGTGGGACTGTGGTATTTTGGAGCAATGTTCTACAATCATCAGGGACACAAATCATCTTCTACAGATTCATGTTTGAACATCCAGCCCCTCGTACATTTCATGACACTTGCAAGAACAAACACATGCGGACAAGTGATGACATCCTTTGCCACCTCTGTCTTGTCGGTAGGATTAGGCCATGCAGAGAGGGACGGTTTTCCTCTAAGTCCTTCTTCAAGTTTTCTATCTTTCGGCATGATCAATGCTTTAAGCCACTCTGTTTAGTTCTGATATTCATTAATGTATTCATTTGTATTTTTCCAGTTTGAGATACAGTTGACCTAAAACACTGTGTAAGTTTAACATGTACAGAGCGTTGATTTGATACACATGTACCTACTGCAAAATGATTATCACAGTAAAGTCAGTAAACACATGTATCCATCACCTCACATAACTAACAGTTTTGGCGTGTGCACTCGTGTGTGGTGAAAACACTGAACATCTACTGTCCTAGCAACTTTCGAGAATACAAGGCTATATTATTAACTACAATCACCATGCTGTACATTAGACCCTCTAGAACTTATTCATCTTATAACTGGAAGTTTCTGCCCTTTGACCAACATCTCCCCAACTTCTCCCACACTCTGGCGACCACCATCCCACTCTCTGTTTCTATGAGTTCGGTGTTTTAGATTCCACATATAAGTGACATCGAATAGTATTTGTCATTCTCTGACTTACTTCACTCAGCATAGTGCCCCTGAGGTCCATCCATATTGTCAGAAATGGCAGGATCCCCTTCTTGTTTATGGCTGAGTAATATTCCATTATATATACAACATATTATATACACACACTAACGTATATAGGTATATATGTATATACATATATACGCACACGTATCTATACACACACATATATACATACACGTATGCACACACACACACACATATATCGCATTTTCTTTTCATTCATTGATGGACACTCAGATTGCTTCCATGTTGTCTCGGCTATTGCGAATAATGCTGCAATGAACGTGGGAGTGCAGACATCTTTTCGAGATACTGATTTCACTTCCTTTGCTTATACTCCCAGAAGTGGGATTGCTGGATCACACGGTAGTTCTACTTTTAATTTTTGAGGAAACTCCATCCTGTCTTCCATAGTGGCTGGACCACTGTACACTCCCACCAAGAGGGCACAAAGGTTCTTTTTGCTTTACATCCTCACCAGCACTTGCTATTTCCTATCTTTTTTACAATGGCCGTTCTAACAGCTGTGAGGTGATATCTCAGCTGGGTTTTGATTTGCATTTCCCTGGCGATGAGCGATGTCGAGCACCCATTCACGCACCTATTTGTCATTTTCTTCGGAAAAATGTCTATTCAGGTGCTCGGCCCAGTTTTTAAGTGGATTGTTTTGGTTTGGTTTTGTTTCATTTGACTTGGTATTGAGTTGTATGAGTTACTTATATATTTTGGACATTAACCCTTATCTGACATATACTTTGCAAAAATTTTCTCCTATTCCACAGGCGGCCTCTTCATTCTGTTGACCATTTCTATGGCTGTGCAGAAATTTCCAACATTGTGTTGTAGAGTGGGCACATGATTTACTATCTATACCTAGACACTTTTAAGGGCACAAAGGGGTATTAGTGTCGCTTGTACCAGGGCAATAGACATCCTGTCCTGGGCTCAACCATTATGTATGGTTACCATAAGTACCTGACCTCAGATGGCAGGGGACAGTGTGCCTTTGGCTACTGTCTCCCATGCTTAATCAAAGTGGACTTTACTTATGGTAAAATCCAAGTAAAGACCAAGGTATCTTTACTTCGCACCTTGTCTACTCCACTAGTGTATATTCTGCTTCACCTGCAGACCATTCTTCAGAGATTGTTTTAATCACACGTCACAGCAACATTCCTGCTTGAAACCATCACATTTAGAGTACAATAAAAAAGTGATTACTATCGCTTACAAGGTTTTACCTGACCTGACCCCGGCCGCATTTCTCTCAAACTTCCTTCCTTTTCCTCCAGGATAGGCAAGCCGGGGTGAAGCTAGCGCACCAAGCAAGCATCAGCCTTGGTGCCTTTGCTCTCCGTAATCCCCCTTGCGTTTGCATAGCTCACACCTTTGACTTTGTGTATTTCTTTGGTCAAATATCTCCTCTTCAGAGAGCCCACGTCAAATCATTCTATCTAGAAGTTAAATCTCTCACTTCCTCTCCTGCTTCGTTTTTCTACATAGCCCTTACTCACTCCTGACGTAACTTTATGTGTATTTGTTTATTTTCTGTCTTCTAAACAGGCCACAAATTCCATCAAGGTAGGGACTTCTTTTTCTACTATATGACTCATTTAAATAAGTTCTGGCATACAGCAGGCATCCAATTCCTATTTATTGGGTGAATATATAAATAAATGAATATGTACAAGGGTATAGATATTAGGTCAAATCTCAGATTGAAAAATTCAGAAACAAAATCTAGCATTAAAATCTCTTCCTCATTCAAGCTTTCACCCTCTCAGTGAGGACGAGGTGAGAAGAAGATCAAACAAGGAGCTAAAGCGTTAAGCCAGTAAATGCTAAAGACTGAAGGCAAGAAAGGAGAGAGTGTACTGTTTATCTTATTTTAATGTAAAGCTTTAAAGAATCTGAGATTGTCCTCACTGAATGCATTGTTCCTTGTAAAGACTAGAAATTCCTGCTTTTCAACCCTGATTAAAAGATGGGCTTTCTTCCATGCCCCAAAGATGGCCGGATTAGTTCTATGTTGGCTAATGGAAGGCAAGGCGGTCCATAGCAAGGGCCTGCTTTGGAAGACTCCCTGCCTCTGGTTCCCAGGAGATGGGTGCTGGGAAAAGCTGGCAGTAGCATCCCAGCTGATCTCAATTGCCCCGAAGTTGCCCAGTGAGGAAGGCTGATCTCTAAGCAGCGAAGGCCCAACCATTGAGTGCTTTATAGACCACAGACAGTTGCACTCAGAAGCAGAGAGGCAGGCGGTACTGAGTTCAGCGCTCTGATGGAAGATGTTCCCTGCAGCTCAATGCACACAGTAGCCAATCGACCCCCGGTTCTGCCCTAGCTGTCACTTCTGGATTTCTTCCAAGGGAGAGCAAGTGGCTTAATCCAACATCAGTACGGAGTTGCACAAAACCCAGCATCACTTTCTAAGTTAGAAGTGTACTTAGTTCAGGACTAGCCTTTTGATGGGAACCACAGAGTTTTATACCATTCAAAAATTATTTTTAATTGGGATGCCTCCCTGCCAAGCAGTAAAGTTATTAATAATGCTGTAAATCTTCCAAATAAGTTTTGACAAGTTTGTTTCTTTTTGAAGAAAAGCCGAAAAACCAGAAATGTGGTTGGTAATGTTTGAACAGAGCTTTCCAAAGACCTTTACAGACAGTTTTTACTATGAACTCAGAAGTTTCCTTTTTCAAATTTCAAAAAGTACATCATAATTTGCTAATTAATATGTGATTTTTATAGTTTGCCCGTATTTTTTTATCTGTACTATTCTATATGTTAATGAACACCGCTTGGTGCTGTGGTAGAATAAATTTGAATACAACAGTTCAGAAAAAGCGAATCACTTTCCCTTTAATCTTGGGGAAGTTTAAAAATGTGCCCTTCAAAAATGGGGAGACAATAAGGGCCTGTTATCATCCAAACTTGATGACCTATTCCTCATATTTGAAAATATTAGGATCTAAATGTAGTCATGACATATTCCATGTGTCTCATGCTTTCTGTTATACGCTGCCTATGTATATATTATCATACTTGGTCTTCACAACAGTCTTGGAGTTCTTTTCCTCAGTTTGCAAAGGAGGCTACAGAGACTCAGGGAGTTTAAGTAATTTGGCTAACAGACACAAAATGAGTAGCAGAGCTGGAACTGGGGTGCAAATCATCTGTCTTAACCTTCTCACTGCTCTGTGTCACCTCCTTACCACTGTTCACTGCGGCTCTGTGCCTTTTTCCCCAGCACTTCTGCATGTGCAAGTTTCCTACGGGGGAGCGATGCTGTGTCATGTAGACCACAGCTTTGATCTTATAATTCATTTAAAAATGGCCTCAAATCCCAATATCAGAACACAGAGAAATTAACCTGTCCAAAGATACACAACATTGAGTCTTTTAAAAACTCTGAACTATTAAGAATATTTTCTAAATACGTTAAGTGCCTATCTCTAAAATGAATGAAATAGACGTCTTATTAAGGCATGAGGGATAAGATTACTCTCAGCATAGTTCAACACAAGTGAACTTTAATTGCAGCAAAGACTCAGATGGCTTAAGCAAGTGGATTCTTACTCTGTGTAGGATACCTGGATATATCATTACGACATCTGCATCTGGATTTTCTGGATACATTGATTTAGAGCATGATATTCTAGAGCTGCACTGTCCAAGATGGGAGTCAGAAAACACAAGTTCCTATTAAGCACTTGAAATGTGGCCTCTGTGAACCGGGATGTGCTGGGAATGTAAAATGTACACCAGATTTGAAGACTTCACACAAAAGAAGAATGTGAAATATCTCATTAATCACTTTTATATTGATTACATATTGAAATGATACTTTAGATGTATTAAGTAATATGCATTACGAAAATTAATTTCACTTGTTCCTTCTTGTTTTTCAAAAAGTGGCTACTAGAGATCATTGAAATCTACACATGGGACTTACAGTATATTTCTACAGGACAATGTTGGTCCAGAGCATAGAGGAGGTACCTAAGACATGACTGTTGTCCTTGCTAGAGGATGAGACAAGGCTTATGTATATGAAACAGAGGTGGAAGGACATATCTGTTTAAGTAACAAGTGACTGGAAAAAGAACATAGCATCTCTGAGAGAGCTCAAAGAAGGGGAAAATCAGTGTGGTCTACAATACGTGGGGAAGGTCTGATGTTAAGGGTTGCAAGAGACTCTTTGGATGAGCTTGATGAGGAAAACGGATAGGACAATGTCACTGTCAATGTCCAGAGAAGGAAAGGAAGAGAGATTAAAAGATGGCAGAAAGACAATGAAAACCCCGACTTCTTCATGAGCAGAGAATGAACAATCACTAATAAGAAAGGAGGTATAGGTATTTTTTTTTTCTGATTTTTTTCTTAAACTCTCTGTCAATCCCATGTTGGCAAGTCAAATACATAACATTTTAGGAAGCCATCTGATACATGACTTTTTTTGTTCCTTAAAAGTAATAACGTTTGGTAGTCACAACTGGAGTTTTCTCTGTCTCTTTCTCTTTTCTAAATTCAATTTGCCCAATTTTTTCTCAAAGTATAGGCCAGTTACAATACTATATCAGTTCAGGTTTATAACAAGTGAGTCAAAAGTTTTATATATTATAGTCTTTTTAAAGTGATTATTAAAGAACTGCTATATTTCCCCCAAAAATAAAAATAAAAATAAATAAATTCAATTTGCCCCGTTATTTCTACAAAATCACCCATTCTGAAACAGCTTTGCAAATGATTACAAGCTTTCAATGTTACACGGCTCATTGCTCTATGCATTTGTCAAAATTTCTGCAAGTAGAGAGAGAACTTAAGGACATAAAAATTAACACATGTAAATTAATCACTGATTCTAGTTTTGGCTATGAAATCAATACTAAAAATAAGTCAAATTTTAAGCTTCAATTAAAAAAGACCTACCCAGAAGAGGTATAACTCATAATCTGGCTTGTTTCAATAAGAACACGTGCTGAAACCATATGTCAAAGAGAACACCAGAAACACAATCCGTGAGAAATGTTTTGTTTCTAAATCTGAAATCAAAATGGTAGCGTTAAAGCTATGTTTTATTCTAGTCTGAGAGAGTTGTCTCATTTATATGAAACACCGAAATAATGAAGTTGTTTCTGGGTTATTGGCCCCTTAATCTTGTATATTAATTCAGGTAATGCACCACTACTACTATCTTCCATTTAATTATTTTTATTTATGTACCATTAAGCTCCATTTTCATTACGTTTGGAGTACAAAAAAAGGCCAAACCCAGGGTATTTGGGCAGAGCCATCACTTCATTTACAATCCTCAGAAGACCCTTTTCTTGGTAGAGAATACAAATGACGGTCCTTGACATTTTTTAAAAGCATTTTTTACTTCTTTAATTAGGAGTTGCAGGCAGGACCTTCTGCTTGAAGCCTTAACATTTTCAGATAACTTCTGCCTCACTTCTCGGCCGATTCTTCCTAAGTTTGTGCTGAATACATTCTTGCTTTGCAAGAAACCTGCTTTCAGGCCCTTTCATATTCTGCTATAATCTCTTGGTAATTACAAAGTCTCTCTCTGTGACAATGGGCAAATCCAGGAGGAATTCGGAAGCTAGGCCTCACATATAAAGTCGTATTTGGACATCTCGGCTCAATCTGCACCGCCCCCACCCGCCCCCGGGGCCTACAACTTAAGAAAACAGTCCTGTCAGAAATGCAAAAAACCAGAGGAGCACAAAGGTTACAATGACAATAACTTTGTGTCAGTGCAGAACAGTGGTTAAATAAAGCAGGACACAGCAACTTTCAGTGAAATATTTCATTTAATAGTGGGTAAATCCTAACCATAGAAGGTGCACTTACTAGGATAGCAAATTCCAAACTACTTAACACTCCACATATGACAATTTCTCACCCTTACATGTTTCCAACCATGGGGAATTCGTACACCTCTTCCCCCTCTTTGCTTTACTATAATTATTTGTGCGCTTTTCCTCTTATTCTCTTTTTCCTTTCAGTCACTGATATAAAAGCCATATTAGAAATTCTTTAATGGCACAAACTCAAGAACATCTACATAATATTTGTGTAATTATCTTATGTTTGGCTATTTGCAAATTATCTTATCACTAAGCATCAGTAATTGGCCATAATTATTAAGTTAGAGGTTTATAACGTGCTTTTTTCTTCTTCATTTTTTTTTTTTGGTCATACATTACAACAAAATATACAGTTTGCAGAAATCCATTACATTACGATTTGGGGAATTTTTTAAGTCTCATTCACCAAAACAATGTAAAATGCCTCTGGTTTTGTTCTACAGGTAAATACATAATACATTTCCTGCAGTTATCTGGACATCTATTATTGAGATTGTAATAGGTAGGTAGTAAAAAAACGTATGGCTCTTGCTCTTTTATACTAAGGTAAGTTTAAATTGGTTCAGTAATGTAATAGAGGAATTGTCCAAATCAAGAAAGTAGAAAGCTAAGAAATGCTACTTCACATTTTTTGCATATGCATTTTTTAAATTTTCAATTAGACTGAATTTTTGAGGAGCTGATTAATGTTCTTTTCTGCCCAATCGTGCTCAGCGTCTATGCACTGAGCATGACCTATGAGAGCCACCCGCTTCACAATTTCTAGTAACACTAGTAATTTCATGTCACTTCTAGATCAACTGAAAATACATACAGAAAAATAACATAATCATACATATTAAAGATAGCACACAGGCGGTCAGAAATAAGTATTCTTGAGGGGCTTCTAGAATGTTTTGCTTCTGTTTCACTGTAGGATGAAGTAAACATAGGGATTTTCAAACAGATCAAGCACTGAGACGTAACTCAACTTCCTCCTGTGATCCCGAGAATTTGTGACAGGTAAGTGGCATGTCAATAATGCTAATAATATTGAACTACACGGATGCATACAGGGTTAGGGAACTGGACCTCATTTGATCCAGAATTCCAGCGTACCAGAGCAGATTTTTTTTTTTTTTAAGCAACCACAAAATAGACTGCAGGATGGATGCTATAAGTCTTGGGCTGACGATCCTCTGGCATTTATCCAGATTGTAGATTCTGAGATTAAAGGAGACCTAAAGTATAGCCTCTATATGAAGGGGGAGACAGGAAAAGCCACGTGACATCCCTTTAGTCAGTTATGTCCACTTTCACCAGATGTGAAGAAAACGATAAAAACTTGAGGATTAAATCTCAAGCAAGCACAGAGCTGGAGAAAGTGTTAAAAGCTATGATTAAGCTTGGAGAAACAGAATATAAATTGCAAAGAAAAATGATTCACTGTAAGCATTTATATACTCAACCCAATGGGCTTTTCAATAAACCATTCAAGAGCGGGAAAATGTACAAAAATATATTTCCACAGGCAAAAGCTTGTTAAATCTCCTAAAGCAAGTTTTTGCTTTACCCCCTGCTTCCAAAGTACTCAGCTCAATCTTATAAATTGGTTGAGGTAGGGAAAAAAATCAGTTCCTTAGGTCCTTGTAAACATTTCACTTTTATTTTTAGAAAAAAAAGAGATTATTTTCCAAAAACTGCAGGGTGTGAGGAAACTAATATTGAAAGTCTCCCATGAACTGTTTCACACCTTACCCCATCAGAGTGCCCTTGGAATAAAACAAATTGGATGAAAAACATAAATCTTGTAGCTTCAGATACTCAAAAGCTTATTACAGCTGAAAATGAGTAAAATATTACAGCCACCAGGCCTATTACAACAGAGAACAGATCTAGTTTAGGCCCAAATGTAAAAGTAACCTCATTATAGCCTCCAGAAACAAGCCAACCTGTGCTCTGTTCTTCTACACGGGCTCCCATTTCACCTACACTTTAAAATAGTCTCAGTTTTCAGTTTAAATTACGAGTTAGAAGAGAACAATCAAAGTGTTTACTTGCGAGAAAAAAAAATCTTAAATACAGAAGAGAACTGAATTTTATTCAATATTTCCATTCATAGGTAAAGAACACAATCTCTCCCAAAATGCTATTGAATTTTAGTTTCGACATTCAACACCACTCTTACACACTTAACACTCCCAGACAGGCACTGAGGCTCTTAGTTTACCAGAAGTACAGAACACACCTCTAGTGCAAGATTCTATGGGGAACTCATGTACAAACAACACTTCTTTTTCAGATTGACTAAAAAGTAAAAAGTGATTGAAATCTGTATACAAATATGGATTGGGGTATTTGGGACAGGCTAGGCTCCCGGCTGAAATACAACTTTAGGATCCTTTTTCTAACTTCTACAGAGAAGTCACCTCTGACTCCACAAGGAGAATTCTCAGGTTTCAGAAAGAAATGTCTTCCTTTGATACATTTGCTACACACACACACACACACACACACACACACACACACACACACGCTTTGTCAAATAAGTATATGAATGCTAATGAAGAGAGATGAAACCATTTGCTCCTCAGGTCTGCCCAGCACTGTGGTGGGTACTATGAGAAAAATAAAAGTAGTAAAGAACCACCCTCAAGAACAGACCTTATAAACAAGGCCAGAGTTAGTGGATTCCTCACTTTGCTCTTGCTTTCTCGTATTTATGAGGATCTTGCTTCCTTTCCTCTTTCTTGAGCTCTTATGGGATTGAAGTTTGTTACTAAGCCTACTCTAAACATATTCCAATAACAAAGTAACATTGATTTTTTCAGTCTCCTTTATAAAGCTTATTTTCCAATAATTCAGTTTTTTAGAACATTTGCTTTCTGGGCTCTTTCCAGGTTTTCAAATTGCTTCTGCATGGAAACATAAGCTCAGCTCTTGGACCGACATGAACAACAGTGCAAATAATTTTCTAATTGTGGCATGTTATATCCTGCACGTTACCAAAGATAAAGAATGTTGAAATTGGGAGTAAATTCTAAATATTTCATGTGGAGATGAGGAAACTGATGCTTAAAGGGACTAAGCGATGTTCCTAAAGCAGTTGACAGAACTGAGAATACAATGAAGAGCTTTAGAATTCCAGGTCACGTTTCTTCTGCTATATGACCCCCCACTTATGGTAACATTTCAAATAAAGGCAGCATGTAATTTTTTTATCATTGGGTAATTTGTTTATGAAATTGCATTTCCATTAAGCAAATATTCTTTCCACGTGCTGGGGTAGAGGTGATGTGCCCTCTGTTAACTTTTTTTCCTGATGCAGTCAAAGCCATTTCTCTGAAGTATTTGAAAGTGATCAAAAGAAAGTAGGTCTTTACCATTAGCATTCCATGAAAACCAAAAGGAATACAGAACTGTAATCACCGTGCATAACCTCTTACAGATTTTAGTAAACTAACCACATCTACAAGCTTGCTTAGCATCCGAAATCACCACGTCAGTGACGACGTCATTAAGGGTCCTGGAGCTGCACCTTGTATATTCCAGTCTCACATGGTAATGGAAATCTTTGGATCCCTTTGACTATTTCGCCAGTCCCTAATAAAAGAGTCATCTGTAAAGCATTAGGCATCTGCCTATTTATTTTTAAAAATTTGCTTAGTATCTACTCACGTCAAGTGCCTGATTTACTTCCAGGAATTGAGAAATAGGAGGGTGACTGGGAAAGTGAGGGAAGCTATCCCCACTGATATGGATCTCAGGGGACCTGCTTGGGCTTGGAAGAGCAAGACAGTGTCCAAGGTCAGAGCCAGAGACTTGTGTCTCCACATCTCAGCAAAGACTTCAAGTGGAACTGGGATATTGAGCCAGGAGTCAAGGGGCTGGAAATCAACGGAAGAGTGGCTTGTAACAGCAAAGAGAAGGATATGTGAGCAAACCCATAGGCAAATAAACCTGTGGTGAGTCTTTTCCGTGCTCCTGGGGCAGGCTGGTGGGGCACTGGATCCATTTAAAGGCTCTGAGTGGGCCCCTAGGGAAACCAACATGAATAAGACACTGCCTACTGTTTAGTGGTCGAGGGAGGATGCTGTGGGGAGACAGTCCATAACAGATCACTGGGGTCACCGAAGTAAGTGCTGGTAGATGCAGTACAATAATACGGACGCACAGAAGAAAAGTGAAAAACCGTGCCCAGGGGTCTGTATGAGTCTCCTACTGACGCTGCAACAAATTACTACGTATTTAGAGGCCTAAAACAACCGCAAATTTTTTTTTTATCTTACAGTTCTGAAGTTTAGATCAGAAATGTGTCGTCTTTGTGCTAAAATAAGTGTGTTAACAGGGCTGCGTTGTTTCTGGAGACTCTCAGAGACAGTCTGTGTCCACGCCTTGGATCGTTTCCATCATCGTTGCCAGCAACGGCTGTTCGAGGCTTTCTAATATCGTATCGCTCTAAGAAACTCCCACCACCTCCCTCTTTCACTTATGAGGACCCTTGTGATTGCACTGGGCCAAGCGGGTAATCTAAAATAATCTCCCCGAGTAAAGGTCCTTCATCTAGTCACATCCAACTAAACTGAGTTAAATTGTGTGTGGTCACTTGGTACCCTTGTAAAGCAACATATTCACAGGTTCGAGGGACGGGATGTGGACATCTTTGGGGCTGGGGGCATTATACTGTCTACCACAGTGTCAAAGGAGATTAAGGGGACCTGGGAAGATTTCACATGAGCTGATAATGGTGGAGTCTTACAGGATGAGTAGATTTCCAAAGAGGCAGTGAATGTGGGGTGGGGGAGGGAGGGAGTCCAGGCAGAGAGAGCCCTAGGAAAATCAGAGTCAGAAGTCTTTCATCCGTTGCTTCCTTGTTAAATATACAATCTGCTACATAAGCAAACTGCTCTGACATTTCTAGGCACTGTGCTCACCACCAGCATCTGCTACTCTCCTGGAGATTTTCACAGATTAATATCGTATTTCCATAACTAGCTAAATACTAGGGTTAAGCTAGCTGATCTATTCAAAAGGTTCATTCTTTTCCCTCTCCTCTTTTTAAAAACAAATACAATATTTTCTCTTATTTAGAGTCCAAACATCTTTTCACCATTCAAACAGACTGGATACTATAATTACAAATAGCACTGAAATACAATCTGCCTTCCCCTTAAATCAACAAAGATCTCCATCAGCTGGTCCTGTTGATTTGCATACACTACTTACATACTACTTAGACCATATCTACTTATATATATGTTTTATTTACAAAGTAATCACCTCCCTCAATGGTTTACTTTGAGTCTTAAACCTTCCATAGGGCCAAATGGATTGGACGCAATCTATTTTTATTTGCTTTTCACCCAAAGAGGCTGGGTGAAGAGTACGTGACAATGAGTCAAAAGCAGAATGAACAGGAAGAGCCAGGAACAAGAGCTGGTAAACCCATGAGCACGCTTAAAGATGATCAACAACAAAGTGTCAACACAATACTGCCTCTGGCTACCCAGCCAAGGTCTGGGGACATTCTAGCCAACGCCATGCGCCAGCAGCGTACATGTCTGCCAAAGATCAGCCTAAAACAGAAACATCATGGAGTCTGGGAAGTATAGTCAAAGTTGCCACTGTTGCATAACTCAAAACCAGTAACCATGCTCCAGTCCAAAACTGACTGGCGATGTCTAGATGGTTCCAGGCTAGGGCTGGCTGACTTTTTCCAAGAATGTTCAGCAGGATGTCTGAATCTGAGAGTTACACAGAGTTTTCTTATAACTTACGGGTCTCAGATCAATCTAGATAATTGCAATGTTCCCCTAAGAGACTTAATATTTTGTAGTAGACTTAAGACTGTCTATTCTTAAATATCCCTCAGGTATGAGAAAGCCACAAATTTAACTAAACCTCAAAGGTAATGTGACTAACCTCAAAGGAGGTATCATGACACAATGCAATTGGGGGTGATGTCCAAATCTTTCCTTTTAACCATTATTGTTCACAGACTTGTTTGATTCTTTTGTTATGGAAAACATTTACTTGAGATATATATATATATATATATATATAAAGTTTAAGAATATTTTTATGTTGCCTTTCTATAACAACATTTCTGTTTCTTTCGTGTTTTTGTCCCCTTACATACGTCCCTACCCTCTTGTGCTATTTCTTTGGATCTTTCCTTGGTGACCTAGCCTAATTTCCAAGGATAGTTGCATTCCCACTTGCTTTTCAGATTTCATATTGCCCTGATTTTTGCAAAGTTTGTATTTTTCTATTGTTTTAGTCTTTCCTACGCTTCAGGAATTTTGGCTATAGTAAAAGTTTCCCCTAAAAAAGCAACAATGCCATAAGGATTTATTTAACAAGTCATCTGGAAAATATCGTAAAATGTATCCTATGATCGTTTACATCTTGCTATTCATGACAGTGTCCATGGCTGTTTGAGGAGCTCTAGGCATTAAAGCAACAACTACTATTTAAATAAGGCCTGTCCTGTGCCAAAAGCACTGTCAGGAGAGCCAGGGATGTAAGCAGGAGAAGAGAGTGAGCGATTTAAGTATGTGCAGGATATTGTTCCTGCCAGGAAGAAAAAAGTCCAGAAAGGACACAGATATGCAAATAGTTATAATGCAATGTGATAGCTGCTTTTATAAATGCATGAACTAACTCTTCTGGGAGCACAGATAAAGGAGCAATTAATTCAGCCTGAAGGAGTTGAGGGAAGCTTCAGATAAGAGGTCATGTTTCAACTGGGCCTTGAAAGAACAGTAGGGCTTCATCAGGTACTTAAGGATATCTAAGAGCGAGAAGGGAAAGAGGGAAGGTGTGTAACAGGTAGAAGAACCAGCGTAACAGGGGTGAAGCTTCAGATAAGAGGTCATGTTTCAACTGGGCCTTGAAAGAACAGTAGGGCTTCATCAGATACTTAAGGATATCTAAGAGCGAGAAGGGAAAGAGGGAAGGTGTGTAACAGGTAGAAGAACCAGCATAACGGGTTCATCAAAGTTCACGGCTCAGTCCCTGGCACATGTGCCATTGCAATAAATATTTTTGAATGAATGACTATGAATGACTAAATAGTCAAAGAATTGGCTACAAACTTACTATTCTTTTATGGTTTAAAGTATGGGCATTTAGGAGAAGAAGAGGGCATAATCGTGGCTGATGGCATACTACTCAAAGGGTTGATTAAGCTGGAGCTCCTCTGCCACAGTTACCACGACTGGACATGGAGATGGACGTCCTCCAACGAAATCTCATGCTTTTTCCTTTTTGACAAGTAATGAGTGGGAGATGCAATGCCAAGGAACCGCAACCTCAGTATTCCTCTGCTTAGCACCGTAGCTCCTTCCTAGACGAACAGGCAGCTCCCAGGCAGTGATTTAAGCACTGGATTTATAGCCAGATAGTTAATAACGAGCTAAAGAGGGAGGGGTGGGTAGAACACGCCGGGTCATCCCAACAGCAAATAGAACGTCTTCTGAGAAAAGGAGCCCGGCTGGACTGCAGAGAACAGAGGAGAAGACAGTCATGGAGGACCTGGAGAAAGAGCCAGACGCCAGGCTCTGTAAGACCCTGGAGAGTAAGTTGAAAATATGGGTCTAGGAGGGATGAGAAAATTCGAAGTGATCTAGGTAGGCTTTTAATATGAGAAAGTCTGAGTTTCAAAATAAAAATCACTCTGCTTCACGAGGGCCTGTGGATTGGGGAACATGTATGTGGGTTGGTATTTGCGTAGATACTGAGACAGGAGCCTCTGGTGCCTCATTCAAGCAAGAGGAGAGGGTAGCGTGGATTCGGTGATGGCAGCGGAGGAGAAATGGATGGATCTCAGAGAGACTTAGAAGGTAAAACAGAAATTGTAAAACACCTATACAAATCTGAGTATTTACTATATATTTGTGAAAACATTCAAATCCTTGCCATTAGGGAATTCATTGATTCTGTCACCTTTTCAACACATATTCACTCAGCAGCAATTATGGCCGAGGCGCGGAGGACACAGCTGAAGCCAGATAAACAAGATCCCTGATCTACCGGAACTGATATGTGGCGAGTACACAGATGATAAACAAATGACTGTACGGACAGAATAATTTCAGACAGAGCCGTAAAGTGGGGCAGCAGGAAACTCCTTTAGATCCAGTGGACAGGAAAGGCGTGTTGGAGGAGAAGAAATCTGAGGTCACTTGAGTACAAGAAGCCAACCGTCAGGGAAAGACGCAGACAGACCCTCATCTTTGAGCGAGACTTCCTACCACTCTCTATATCATCTTGCTCCATCTCTCTCTTTTTTGAAGATTCAAAAGATGGTTTAAACGCGCCTATATTCTCAAGAGTTTCGGTCTACATGGAACCCCTGAGTGCCATGGCAATGCCACTACTAGCGTTAGGGAACCCTCCCTCAGAGGGTGCTTCTCTACCTTCTGCCGCAGTAACAGAAGGGACTCCTATCAGCCTTAAATAAAACTCAAAAGAATAACGTAAGTTAAATAATTCTCTATCGCACCACACAAATCCTTCTGAAAGCTGTTTGTTGAAACAGATTCGGATTTAAAACAGATTGGTTTCATTATCTATTTCCTTTTTTTAAAGAAACTGAGTAAGAGCTCAGCATACACTTAATTGCTGATTAATCATTTGAACCCCTTGAATTTAATAATATTAGAGTTGTTACGTATGGAAATACCAGATGTCTGGAGAAGTCGTTCTCCAAAGGGTTATATATATTTTTTAACGTCTGTCAACTTTTAGTAATTTGTTTTGAGTTACTTATTTTAACTCTTTTAAAAAATTATTCTAGGTTGAAATCTTGAAAACATGTTGCATATTAGGGACTCATAATGATTAGAATTCTTATAATTTGGAAACAAGCAAAAGATAGATGCATAAGTTAGTCTTTCTATACACCTATATCTATGCATATATATTTTTATATACAGTTAAACCATTTTTATTTAGTAAATGCCGTAAGTATCTTAGAATACAATCATATTGCTTGGGCTACTTCTATTATGTTCTGTCTGTAACGTTCATTCTAATTTCCCATGTTCTTGTAGAGAAAGAATCTGAAACCTTGAGGGAAAAGGAAAACATACAAATGCTATTAAGGTCCACATTTTTGAGCGGCAGGAAGTCAGGAGTAAGTGTCAGAGATCGATCAGACTTGTGTTCTATATATAAACAATTGCCATCCGGTGTGCCCTGGTACGAGGTCATTCGTGCACCCCAGCAGTAATTTGAGCAATTTAGAATCTCAGGCAGCCTAGAGAGGGAATAAATTATTGAAGAGTTTAACTTCAAGTGTAAAATGTATCTTTATGGCAGATTTCTCAAAGAAACAGATTCTGTCCTTTCACATTAAATTAGATTTGTTAGTTGAATCAAAAATTTTTAAATAATTTACATACACACAAAAAAATATGTTGCTGCACCATTAGTTTTGCAGACGTGGGAGATGACCCCAAAGTGAAGAATAGATATACATCCATATTTGGTACTTTCTACCCCCAATAATCTGTAAAATTAAAAAAAAAAAAAAAGAGCTTATTACTGAAGAGAAGTTGAGTTTTATCCAAACCTTGCTATCATTTTTCACCCACTTGAAACCAAAGCCAATAAATAGAGACACAGGTACTAAGAATATGGGTACTAAATTCTTATTTCCAGACTGATACTCTAAATCATACTTATTTCTAGACTGCTCCTCTAAATTTTTATCTATTATTGAAAAAACAGTGAAGAATTCATTGCAGAATCCAACATCTCAGATTACATTTTTATTAGCTTGGAATCCATGTTACTCAATCGGCACGCTCTTCATGTCAGAGAAGTCACCTATGGTAGATTCATAGACGATTTTTTTTTTCCCATTATATCAGAGCTCCAGAGTTTTAGATTACATAACTGCATTTCTAAACCTCCCCTGATAATGTGGACACATGACAAAGTTATGGTTACTGGGATACGAGTGGAAGTGGTCTGGTCTCACTGGCTGCACCCCTGAACAGAATGGGCTTGGCCTGAACTGGCTCATTCCCACTGTCTGGGACGCAGATGCTTTGTCTGAAGCTGTGACAGCCATCTTGAGCACAGAGGCAAAAGCCTTAAGTTCTTATTGGCTCTTGCTTGCTACACGAGAGACTGATGAACACTGATTCAAGTCAGTCTGTTTGGGGATCTACTTAGTCTATAACCTAGTACACACTTCTATATCATCATCATCCATTTAACTCTTTCTAGTATTTTCCAACTTCAAAGATCTTACTCTTTATTTTATAATTTATAAAATGCTCACTTTGATTAGGAATTCATTTCAAAGCACTTAATATGAATCATTAAATTTGTTCTAATTTTTAGAGACTTGTGTACCTCAAATGCAAATGAATGCTCTATTATTTTAAAATTGAAATGCACTCTTGCTAGGTAAAATTTTGAATGAATATGGAAATGCCAGAAGTACACATATAGCTCATTGTATGACTGAAATGTAGCTTTTCAAGACAGTGTTATTGACGTTTGCTTTACCAGTAAGTATATCATAGACAGTTATGAAACCATGAGCCATCTCTAAGGGCTCTTCTGGTTACTACAAGCCCACAAGTGAAAGTTGGAGCTAATCGGGGAAGGAACAAGATTGAGCAAGAAGAGGTGTGTGTGATCATGATCCAAAAGTAAATATAAACAATCCACATTTGAAAAGTGTTGCAATACAATTTATAGCTTTTGGAAATCAAATTGCACTCTAGATAACAAAAACTCACTTCCCTTATTCGCTCTTAAGATTGACAACTCTATAAGGGCAGTAGCCACTTCTATTTCATTTACCTCTGTATTCCTGACGCTTACCACAGAATTTAGGTTAAAGAAACTTAGTAATGTTTGTTGAATGATGGAATTCATACCACTTATTTAATGTGATATTTGATGCTGGAATTCATCCTGTCTCTCTCTGTTCTGCAGATTGGCATCGAAAGAGAATATGAGAGTACAGAAGCATAACTCGAACATTCTGATGCTTAAAAAGTGATGCCTAAGCTGAATTTGAAAGAATGAATAGGAGGGGAGAAGGAAAGAAGATGATTCTGTGGTTGAAATAGGTTGTAAAAACTCAGCCAAGCATGGGACGTGGACCAGTGAGGACCACACTAGTTGACCCTAGGAAGATACAGGATCTGCAAAGTTAAGTAAAAAGATTATCTAATGACCCTACAATTCCACTCGTAGGTAAATCCCCCCTCCCTCACAAACGGAAAACAGGTATTCATACAAGTGTACGTACATGTGTGTTTACAGCAACGTTATTCACAAGAGCCAAAAGGTGGAAATAACCCAAATGGTCATGAAAGAATAAACGGATCAAATCGTGGTATGAACATGTGGTATATTCCATACATATATAATGGAATACTTAGCCACAGAAAAGAATAACGTTCTGATGCGTACTATAACACGGATGAAAACCTGAAAACATAATGTTAAGTGAAATAAGCCAGACACAAAAGGTCATATATTGTACGACTCCACTTATATGAAAGATTCAGAATGATCAATCCATAGGAAAATAACACAGATTGGTGGTTACCAGGGGCTTCCAAGAATGGCGAGAAACTGCTTAATAGGTAAGGGGTTTTACTTTGGAGTGATGGAAGCACTTGAAACTAGATAGATATGGTGGTTGCATAACATTGTGACTCTAGTAAATGCCGCTCAGTTGTTCATTTTAAAGTGGTTAATGATATGTTATACGAATTTCATTTCAAAAAATCGTTTTCAAATAACCTATGCCTTAGAGTTTCATGAATCTCTTCTGAAGAATTTTTTCATCAGCATCACAGCAATTCTACCATTGTGCCTGTATCTTATTTATGTTTCCCCCGAGTATATTTACATTAGAGTTACAATAATCAGTTCCTTCTAAGTCTAGGCACAGATTTTCTCAGTGAAAACATTAAGTTCCTCAAAGTATGAGATTGAAAAAAAAAAAAAAAAAATCCCAGTACTCTTAGTAAGAGGTAGCTGAATAAGATGGAGATAATGAACATGGGTGGTCCCTCTCCTGGAGACCATGTTGGTAGACGGCGTGGCCAGAGCAGGGCCCGCTACAGATTAGGTGCCGCCCCTCCTGTGAGCAGAGCCCCTGTTCCCTCCCGCATCACACAGGGGCCAGTGTCCTCTACCCCCGGGTCCTGCAAAGGCTTCCTCTCGCTGTTATGCACATAGAGGAATTGGAAGATCCTGCTCTCTTTCAAAGAAAGAGGCAGCTCATGAATTTTCCTCACGTGCACAGATGCAGGTAGGGGTCAAGGGGATTTCCGCTGAGTGTGGGGGGGCCAGTGTCGGCACCTCTCACTCCCTGAGGGGGAAAGTCAGAAAAGGGGGCACTTGTAAGTTTTACAGTTTCAGTAAAGCTGTCAAAATGAATCAAGCTTAATGGGGAAAGGGAAGTGATGTTCGTAAGGGGAAGCTTAAAAATAAACAACTCTACGTGCCATTAACACAATTACGCGATTACTACCAGTTTCACCAGATACCAATAATGTGCAATGGGAAAAGGTAAGCTGGTTATTAAAGAAATTGTATATATAAATTATCTGTGATTGAAAAGAGTGATATCTGGAGGGGTGCTCCAATTATCAAAGCTGCTGTGTATACTGCTCAGATTATCCACATAATTGTTTTACGAGAGGTCTGACTTGCAGAGCCCACACTGCAAATATAATAATGAAAACAAAGATAACAGGTCACATTGCCTGAATGCTCACTATATCAAATGCTTCAACCTCATAAAGTTGAATTGCGTAAACATCCTTTTCTAGTATCACATAGGGGTTAAGCACACAGGCACTGGAATCAGACAGTTTATGGTCCCATCCAAGCTCCAAACTTACTTAATCTCTATGCCTCAACTCCCTCACCTGTAAAATGGGAATAACAATTCTACATACCTCATAGGGTTCTTGTGAAGATTAAATGCGTTAATACACGGAAAGCACTTAGGACGGTACCTGGCACACAGCAAGCACCATATAAGGGGTGCTCACCTTTCCTTGCTAGAAGTCCCATCAATGAATTGGCTAAATGTTGCTCGGCAGAAAAGAAGTAAATCAAATTAGGTGTGGGAAGGTTTGAGACACCAAGAGTTTCTGCATCTACCCTTCGCCCTGCACGGTCACAGGGGCGCTGAAATTGCTGCTTTTGGCGGTGCCCCTGCTATGACCCAACCCTTCTCATGCCTCACTGCTAAAGTGCACCAGGCAGCGCACAAAAAGTGTGATAAAGGAGTCATTTTAGATTAAAAGGGTACTGACCAAACAACCCCCCCCAAAGCAGAATCCCCCATGGTTTCGATGAGGCGTATTGTTTTCAATTGCAGATGTCATTTCCACAAATTCTCGTTCTGGCATCTGGCACACGCATGCTATGTGAAAGCAGTACTGCACATGTGCTGGCTGTTAACGTGACATTCTTTGGGGACTGCTTCCCACAAATTAGGTGAGAACTTATCTTTGTAAAAGAATGTCTGTCACTGACAATTATGGTGACACCCCGCCAATGCCCACAGCGCGAATACAGAACGTCAACATGTATTTCTCGAGTTTTATGATTCAAGGAGGAGACATCAGGCTTGAATGGAAAAACACCAGCTCGGTCTTCCAACTGCTGCACTCGTGCTCCCATTAGTTAAGCAGAAGTCACATTCGGAGAAAGAGGTGAACAAGCTACAGTCCACTGCCACAAAATGGGTCACTGCTTTAATGAAAGAGGGCCGTGTTCTTAATGTATCTGGATCCCAAATCAAATAATGTACTATTAGAGACTCTTTTTTTTTTTTTGGACTTAAGTCTATTTTGTTGCTTCCGAAAGGCTTGCTTTTGTGCTGAGCTGTTCGACTGAATTTCTTTGTTAGGAAGATAACCAGGACATTTAGGCTCACATACCAGCTTTCTGCAAACTTTTCTATGGAATATTTTAGCATATATAAGCGACCTTAAAATGTGTGCTTAGGATTTTGAGTTGAATATAAAAGCCAAAACTCAAAGTGATATTTAGTTTATTGTTATTCACAGTGACAATTTCGTATGTGTTTCCTGAAAGCCTGATATGAACCTTGGCCTTTAGAATTTGAGGTTCAAGCTCTGCGCAGTGGCAGTATCGTAGCCAATGAGGTTTATCCGAGGCGCGATTATCGCTAATAGAATTTGAGGTTCATATTTTTAAGTCATAGCCCTGGTAACAAATATTTTAAATAAAACCATCAGCATCCCGTTACATTTGACATTTCCCTTGCGATTTCTTACACAATTTTTTAAAGCTATAATGTGACACGTGTAATGTACCAAATAAATGTTTACTTACTGTAAAACTAAGATGATATGTGCAAAAATATTTTGGGAGGCATTATGAATTTTAATAATATTACTTTTAATGTTCATTAATGCAAACCTGTGAAACTCTGGCTAAATCAGTGGATTAGGAGAGCTTCCAAGCTGAAATCATGGTCATTAAGTTTCAGATCTAGTATAAAATTTAAACACTGCTCTGCCTTGTTTTCTCTTTCTGGTTCTGGCAAATGTGACAGTCAGCTCTGTTGAGCTAAGAGACGAGGGATGAGTCACTCTTTTTCCTCTACCGGCCCCCAGTTCTTGGCAAGCATTATGACCATGCCAGTATCTTGATTCCTGGAAGGTACAAGATAAAACAATTTCCTCAGTACCATCAAAGGCTGTCTGCAGGGTATGGGATAATAGCAGAAGCCTTATCCTAGGATCATTTTGCCAACTCCACTCCCACTCAGGCAGTAAATCCCAGCTAGGAGCAACTAGGAGCAGCTATAATCGGTATTGAGCGCTTTCTATATGCTAAACGCTTGGCTTGTATTATTTCATCTAATCCTTGCACAATTAGCAATGCCACTCCACTTCCACAGTGAAAGCAGGCTAGACGCCAGCTCCCAGCGGCTGATATTTATTGAGTACTTACTCTGTGCTAAGTGTGTTACCTGCATTATCTCATTTAATCTTTGCACCAACCCTGTGGTCTTGTAATCATAGATTATTTTAGCTCGCTGTAATTTACTGGGAGACCACGGTCCCTTGGTCTTCGCTTCTCTACCTCATGTAAATAGCTCCCAGCGGCTGATATTTATTGAGTACTTACTCTGTGCTAAGTGTGTTACCTGCATTATCTCATTTAATCTTTGCACCAACCCTGTGGTCTTGTAATCATAGATTATTTTAGCTCGCTGTAATTTACTGGGAGACCACGGTCCCTTGTCTTCGCTTCTCTACCTCATGTAAATCTGACCCATCCTGGACTGCAACTTGAAAATGAGATGACTAAAGAGAAGGAAACGAAAAATAAATTAAAGAAGGAGGGAAGGGGAGAAGAAAGAAGGAAGAAAACTGATTTATTGTTTTGCCTACGAGGTGAGAGGACTCAGGCTTCATTTCTCTTAATTTTCTCTGTACCTTTCAAGTTAGGTATATTTGTTTTTCCCATGTTAAAAACGAGAACACCGAGGCGTGGCAAAGTTAAACAATTCTGGCAAGTCAGCATGACCTGCAAGTGGGCTGTCAAACCCTGGAAACCCACGTTCAAATCCTCAAGTTCCCAGGCCAGGCAGACCCATGCTGCCATGGCCTGACACCTGTGCAAACAAGCTGAGCCACAGACCATCCCAGGAGAGCGGGGTCACGGCTGGTTTCTCGAGACCCTGTGCTGAGGAGGAGCAACGGGGAGAAGATGACCCTCGTGCCTAGGGGGACACAGCATTCCTCGCAGTCTCCTTCGCCTCTATCCGTGTCGTTTACTTTAAAATTGTTATCTTTGTACCTATCTTAACAATTTAAGATGTCTCTCTTTTCCTTTAAGGAACATAGGGAGCGGTCAGCGGAACGCGAAGAGACTTACACAATACGAATGCATCACGCCGTCTTTGGCTATTTAGTTTAGCTGCTCTCCCTGGACTGTGGGCATCTCAAGGGCAGGGACTTGTTTTATGTATTGATGACTCCCCAGGACTCTTCCCAGGGCCTGCTCGACCCCGTCAGTGTCTGCTGGATGACCTAAGGAACACCACACTCAGGTTCAACAGAAATTCCGCACATGTGAAAAGACGGAGAACCGCTATCTGCGTAACAGCCAAGACATGCTCGAAAAAATACTACGTCCTCAGACATTTTGGTTCGTATGCCTCGGGTTGAACTTGCCACCTACTTTTCTCCCCACCTTCTCTGATGCTGCCTCCTATGATTCAGACTCCACGAGGGTGAACTTTGAGTTAGATCTGTCCTTGACACGTTGGCATTGGGTATTCCAGTGGCTAGCGTGGCTCACCGCAGCTGTTATTCCATGATTCGAAGGCCAACTCGTTAGTCATTTAAAAGCAGGCATCTATTTTTATTTTACACCCAAATCATAAAAGATGGCTTAACTTGGAGCAAGCGTGTCATGCCGTCGACATAAGCATCCCAGAAGATGTGAAGCACCTTAGGAAGCTGAGGAGTTGTTTCTAAAGCTAAGCAAAGGCATGGTCTAATGTAGACTGAACTGATTCAGTTAAAACATCCACCATGAAACACTTGAAAAGGTGATTGTGTTCTGCCCCTAAAGCCCTGAATAGCTGCCCTTAGTAGTAGGTTAAAAGGAGAACTTGTTAAAAGCAAGCAGTATGTTTATGAAGGCTAAGGAATATTTGAGAGCAGTATTTAAATATTTTAAAAATATGTCTGATTTCACTTTCTCTTTAGAGTTACTGAGGCACAAGAAAAGACTAAGAATGTTCACCCGGCCATGTATATTGTACTCCAAACATGTCATTTCAGACGTCCTTCACAATGTATCTGGAATATGGAAAGCAGTCCTACGGAGGTATTGTGTGTCACAGCTCATTGACACGTTTATGTTTGGAAACTCAATCAGATCAAGGCAACTAGGAGGATTGCTTTTGGTTTTTTATTTTTTCCTTGTTTGAGTGAGTGGAGTCTAAAATGTTTTACTAAAAACAAAACTAAAAGAAACATGTAATGCATTTGGTCTATTACTTTATCCTTAATTTTTTTTTTTAAGGAGAGAAATCTAGAGAATAATTTAGGTTATCATGTTCAAAAAGACTGGAATAAATGGCCAACCTGCTACAATATAAATATACTGATAGACCTTTTAGAAACTCGTTTCCAAGGCCAGGTTTTCACCCTACACGCCGTAAACTTTCGGGAGGTCCAGAGCTACTAGAACCTCAGGTGTCTCTTCTAGGACAATGGCAAGAAGTACAGCGCTCCACTTCCTAGAATGGTTATAAGGATCCAATAGTATAAATAGGATACACAAAATCACTTAAAAAAAAAGTGTTCTATAGATAAATATTTAGTAACAATGTAATAATTGTAATTATTAATTAAAATAAGTTATTGTCTTGGGAATGCTTCTCCATTTACCATATTCTTAGTCTCTACACTCTGGAAAGAGAAATGCATGTTTGAGAGGACGTTTTTAGAAAACCGTACTGAAATTAAATGTATCCTATGGCAGAAACGGGTGAATGTTAAGCTGGTCAAAAGCAGGCTTTCTTTTAAAATTAGAATCTCAAAGGAACAGATTTTTACAATAGTCATACTTCTTAGTGAAGCTATGAACTTAATAATATAGCGGACAAAAGAAAGGAAGACTATCTGCATCATTATGCAGCAGAACTAGAAGAGCCTGCTGTAAAACCATGTAACATGGAGACTTGTCTCCAGGCAGTAAAGAGTCCTATCAAAGTGCACCTTACGAAAGTTTCCCAAAGTGCTATTCCTTAACTTTCTTTAAACATCTTCTGATATATCAATTCCAGCAATATTCTGGCAGCCTAAAATTACACCATTCTGACCTTGACATTAGCATTCCACGGCACTGAAGAAAGAATGACAGCTTCTCCATATCCTAGTGGGTGATCTTGCAAGCTTTTACCCTCATGACTATGGAGTTTCTGTCAAATGTGCTTCCAGCCGACTGATCACATTCTTTTGAATTATGAAGTGGCTGCAAACTGTGCTAATTGGGTCTGCAATGATGTCACGGATAAGGATTAAACAGCCTTGATTGTCTTAAAGTCACAAATGTATGTCATTTTGTTATACACGTATATTCCACTTAGCCGAATCCATAACTGCAGTCATGCAGAATTGTTTTGTTTAATTAAAATCGTCATTAAAGACCTTAAGATGAATTAGAGGCAAATCATAAAGAGATGAATGGAATAGCTGAGAGCAACTATAATGAAAGGTTAAATATCGTGATTATTTTTTTCATTATTGATGAAGTGTGAACAAGATGCTTGGGAGTGAAGAAAAGAGTGAATGAGGGTCTACCTTTGCCCAGAAGAACTGAGCTACAAATGCAGCAGAACAAAAAGCACGTGTCAAGCCACAGAAACCCTAAGAGATAATGGCCTGAACTAATGTAGCTGTTTCCTTTGGTGCATTACAAAGACTCTTCTATATCTAAAGACTCTTTAAACAGTAAGCTCCCAAAAGGCAGGGAAAGGACTTAGAAGAGTTTGTGTCATTTGTACTATGACCTTGTACAGTACAGTGGCATTGGTACCCCGGGTGCTTATTAATTACTATCTGACGTAAACATAATAGTCACTGTGAGATTCTAGAAGACTATGATGAACTTCTACATAAAGTTCAGAGATCTTTAACCACAAAATTATACTGATACTTTAAATGGGTAGAATTTGAATAAAGTAGTTAAACTTGATAAATGTATCAATAAGGTACTAAGCCACTGAAAATCAAAGTATAATAAATTATCATACTTCATTAAAAAATAAATTCGCCTACTGAGATGCTCTGTGAATTTAATACAGGCATGTTGAATCGTTCATTAAATAATTTTATCGTGAAAATTTTCATACAAAGAGAGTACAGGGATTGATATTTTAGAAACTCAGGTTCAAGTGCAACGTCGAGGTTTTAAAAACACTAAGACTTTGCTATATCTGCTTTTTTTAAATAGAGCGATACAGATATGACCACAGTGGCCTCTGTGTTTTCTGGTTACTTAATCCCTCCCCTCAGGGGGTAAGTGCTTTCCTGAATTTGCCTGTCTTATTTGTCCATGTTTTGATATTTGTGTCTATTTTTGTATTCTCCATCAACAATATATAGTATTTTATGTGTTTTATAATTTATACTAATGATTTTATAGTTACATGTCCTACAACCCGCTTTTTTTCATTCAGCATTAATTTTGAGATTGTCGATGTTGATATACATAACTCTGGATCAATTATTTTAGATTCTTTATAGTATCCGCATCATTACTCATTTTTCAGTTAATTAACTATCTATTGGGCATCTACTACATTCCAGATGCCAGTCTGGGTGATAAGGCCATAGCGGTCAACTAAGCGGACTCAATGGTGGCTGTTTAAAAGCTTCTTTCCTAGGGAACAGACCCCAGTACATGCATCCTTTCTTTCAGGGATGTCTTCAAGTTTTTATTGTTACAAACAGCGCCACGATGACCAACCATAACCATTATTACTTGTGCATTTGTTTGGAAGGAGACATAAAAGAGGTGGGATATTGGTTTTGTAGGTTGGGCACAACTTCGATCTGACACCGTAACACAAACTGTTGTGTGAAGCAAAATTGTTACGTTAATTTTACACACACACACACCAGGGTATAAACAGCTCCCATGGCTTCACAGTCTCACTACACTTGGTCTTTTCAAACTTCCTAACTTTTGCCTCCTGATGGATGTGTGGTGGTGTCTTTTTTGCGTTTTCCTGATTACACGTGAGTTGAGCATCTTATATGTAATTATGGATCACTCCTCATTTCTCTCTCGTGGATCATCTGCTCTTATTTATCGTCTACGTATTGGGTTGTCTTTTTCTTCTTGATATTTAGGAGTGTCTGTGTACACTGGAAATTAATTTACTGTTGACCAGATGGGCGGTCTGTGTCCTGCTGTATGGCTTACATTTTTCACTTTTTTAAAACATACTTTTGTCATGTGAAGGTATTTTATTTTAATATAATAACATCTACCAGTATTGTTTGTTAGCAGTCTGGGTTAGTTCTCCCTCTTTAAGGAAATTATCACTTAACCTAATGCCATAAAGACACGCTGCTATATTTTCTAAAAGTTTTATGGTCCGATTTTTCGTGTTTGTTTTTAATGTACCTAGAATATACTTTTGTATCTGAGGGAAGGGACTAGCTTTAGTTTATCACATTTCTAGCTATGGTAGTTACTACAGGTGTTCACATATTCTAGTTGTCTTCTTTCTGAGCTCCCAGGAGGAGTGCTCTCTCCCAAGCTCTTTGGCGCCAGATGTGCCCACGTGACTTGCTCTGGCTAATGGACTACAGCAGCAGGATGTGTATATACATTCAAGGTAATGCAGTTGGATCCAGAAAATAGGCAGGGAATTGGCCTTCAGCCAGCGTCCCCTCAGAGCAAAACTGTAAAGTAGGCAAAGCTCTTTAGGATGTGCTCTCATTCTTCCACCTCCATCAGTTTCCCTCTCCCTCCATGTTCCCAGGTCCTCTCCAAGGTAAGGCCTTACAGGACTGACTTACACAGACAAGATCTTATCCTTGGGATTTACCTATTCACCCAACACCCCAAAGCAAAGCAAACACAACATTATCTATCCTAAGTTCCACTCTCCAAAGAACACTAAAGCTGTAACCATTGGACAGGAAAATGACTAAGAAATTAACTGCTGCTTTTTTTTTTTCCAGTAGTGGATTCATGTTAATAGGATATTTGCATTATGATAGGATACAATACAATAAAGAATTCTTTAGAAATGTATTTCCCAGGGTTAGGGTTAGGGTTAGTTCTGCCACGTACTAGCTGTGTGACTTTTGACAATGTCCTTAGTCACCCTACACCTCAGCATCCTCAGTTGTACAGCGAACATAAGGATACTTGTATTACAGTGTTAATACGGGAATGATAAAGCAATACTGTATGTACTGCATGCCTAGTATAGTGCCTGGCACCTGGTAGACACCGATCAATGAGACTACTGTTGTTGTCATTATTATTAATATTTGTAGTGGTGGCAGTGGTATGCTTTGATATTAGAAGAAATGGTTTAAGACAGAATACTAACCGATTATCCTGAAAGCACAAGAGGCAGGCAGCCTCCTGCTTTGCCCATTGAGAAGAATTATTCATGTGATCATTATCTTTCTTGAAGCTTCAGAGGTAATACAGGGAGGTCAGGAATTGATTATTTAGTCTAAAGCAATAATTGCAAATTAACTTGGCAAGAGTATCTTATTTGCAAAAAAAAAGAAATAGGCGAACAAATACTTTTACTATCTTTTCCACCTTCGTCTTCATTGTTAGCTAGTGCAAAGAATCTGTTAGCTCTCTAGAAAAGTAACAGCACATTCTGCCATTCTACCTTGGAATACAAGTTTCCATTCATAGATCCATCTCCTTTCTTCCAGTAGAGAAGGTTAAATAAATCCAGTCAGAATTTTACATAGGGAGAGGTGGGACTTGAAGGTGTTCATGAAAGTACTAGAGATTTTAGATTACGATTTTATGTCATCTAAATGGTATTTTTATCTCTATTAGGTTTTTAGAAATAATTCTTCCCACTTCAAAATAAATCAAATAAATTTTCCTTGCCTATGTGATTTCTTACAGAACGAAAAGACACTACATATAATCATCTCTCTTTTCACTTCAAAGGTTAATAGCAGTCAGATTATTTTTAAAGCTTACAAGTTGTTAAATAATAAGACATATTTATTAGAAATTGAAATAAGAACAGTTGAAATACAAGTCAATAAAAGATGAAAGAATGTTCTAGTGATTAAAGTAAAAGATGAAGGGATTAATCTCATCCTAAGAACCAGTTAATGGTGTTGATTGTGTAGGTCTCATTATTCCATGAATTATTAATTCATTTTCAAATAAGAAGAGTGTGAGACAATTAATTTTTACAAAGTGTTTGATGATGTTATTATTAGAGGAAATGTGGATCAATATTATTATCACTTTATTTATTCAATGTGATTACAGCTTTCCTTAAAGCTATTTACTTGGAAAATACTTTTGAAAATAACTTTTAGAGTAAGTTTTTATGTATTGGTCTGTGTTCGATAAAAAATAAGCGTGAGTCCTGAAAATCATCAATATGGCCATATGAAAAGCAAGCAAAATTAATTTCACCACCAAATATGTCAGCCCGAACTTGATTTGCAAGTATTTTTTGTGTTAATGTTTCACCTATAAAAGTTTTTCAGTGGACTGATACACCTAGGAAAAATATTTTATACAGCTATACTATTTTTCGGTTTACAACGTGCTTTCTCAGGTGTTCCTATATTTAATCTAGGCAACATCTTTTGCGGTGGGAAAGAAGATAGGGTACTCTCTTTTTATGAATGAAAAGCTGAGGTTCACTGAATTGTGCTGCGATCCGGAGCTGGGCAGTGGCATGGAGATGAGACACCATTTGTTCTTATTCCTTGTGCAGTGCTTATGCTACTGCCAGCATCTCATACTTCTTCAAGCCGCTTTACCTTGGAGCTCTGGTTGCTGTGCACGTCGCTACAATGATGTAGCACGAGGGTATGTAAATGTGTGTGTGTGTGTATGTATGTACGCATGTATATATTTCCTTCACCTATGAGAACTGTGACCAAAACACAGCATCGTATTAAATATTTATAGCATGATTTTGCATGTTTTAAAGCATTTTATAGTAAAACCATTAAGACTTCAAAGTGAGCAGCAAACACACGAAAAGCCGAACAGGATGAATTGCTAAACTAGAAGAAAGTCAGGGTTAAAAGTTAAATTTTACTCTGGGTTCTTGCTTGAATATACTCTCTTGTCTTACTGAAATATGGGCTGGAAAGAGGCTTGTCCTTTTATCCCATAGTATAAAGTTTATACTTCGGGACATGGAGAAAGTAACCTTTATTTTTCCACAGGGTAAAAATGAGTCCAGGAATCTTCACGTTGAGCCAAAGTCCCTTTGAGTTAATAATTACTATTTGTGTTTCTACCAGAAAAAGGTAAAACAAACAAAAAGAGTTTTAAATCTGATTGATCAGAAAGGCTTAACATAGCACCAAATCATCCCTTGCTGAGAGATCCCAGATGGTAGGGGAACGGGGGTTGCAGAGGACGCCGGGTAACGTGTATTGTCCTGAAGGTAACCAGAGTTAATATCAGTAGCGTGACAAAGACATTGCTTTTACTACAAATTCTAATTTTCTGAAAGGTTCACATCGCTCTGCAATGTGGTCTTTCTTAACTACAGCCTCCACTTGTGTTGGGATCACTCTGGTCACGATAAACATCAATCTCACCGCTTCTCATGTTCTTTCATTTATGTTAAATGATTAGAAATACAAATTATATTCAGCTCCTACAGTTGTATAGTTGCATAGGTTATGTTTATAAGATTCACTTAAATTATGCAACTAGTCTTCACATAATCATAGCTTCTTTCTTTAAAAAATAATCAGCATTGAATTTTCCTCCTTAGATCTCAAGGAGTCAACTTGATAACTGGATAATTTGCTAACGATATAATTGCACCTTTAAACTTTTTGATCATATCTGAAATCAGTAAATGATGCTTTTAATACATGATTTTAAAAATTGACCCTTCAGAGACTGTATTGATAGGGGAAATGAGTCAGATACACCGATCATTGAAACTACACAGGGAAGACTCTATCATCGTACTGATGGAAATGCAAAAAGCTTATGACCTATGTTAGAGATTTCCAATTTATAAATATATTTCTTGGAACTTCCCTCGTGGTCCAGTGGTTAAGACGTCTCCTTCCAATGCAGGGGGTGCGGGTTCGATCCCTGGTCGGAGAACTAAGATCCCACGTGCCTCGCGGCCAAAAAACCAAAACAAAAAACAGAAGCAGTGTTGAAACAAATTCAACAAAGACGTTAAAATTGGTCCACGTCCAAAAAAAAAAACTTTAAAAACAACAACAAAAAATAGAATATATGAATATATTTCTTAACGTTTATTTTAAAATGAAATAGTGTAAAATCTCTTTTGTATCTCAGTCATCAAAGAATGTCAATTAAATTTCAAAGAAGTGAAAACAAACTGAATACATTCAATTCAAAAGAAAAGAAGAACAACTGTGATTAGTGTAAGTAATGACTCTTATGGTTCTCACCCAGTGACACATTAAGGATTTGACATTTCAGGAATAACGCAGGCTCTCGGGAGTAATGCTGATTCATTGATTTGGTTAGCACACGGGCCCACTTAAAAGGCACCCCACCTGCTCTGACAGTGGCTGATTCCTGCCCACTAACGTCCGCACAAGACTCGGTTTGGGGTGACAGGATGACTCTCCTTACCATGCTTGTTTCCCTCCTCAGCCCAAATGTTTGCAACCTTATTACCATTGGCATTTGCTCTTCATTAGGCGGTAACTGTAACGCCAGGCAGAGGCTGGTTTCAAGTATTTTTAGTGCAGTTTTTCCAAGGTCAAGTTGCTGGGACGAGTGGATAAGAAATGTTGGACCCATCTGAACACTACCGAGGGGGCTGCCACATTCAGAGGTAAAACTAATTAGGATCCCATTCATGCTACTTCATCACGGTGACACAAGCACACTCCTTGACGCACATCTCTAATTTCTGTTTTCTGATGAAATGAAGAGCTTCCTACTTGCCAAGAGGCAGGCTGTTCCAGCGGAAGGCCAGTGGGAGAGAAGAACTAACACGGAGGAAAAAGGAAAAAAGAGAATCCAACTGGCAGTCTGGATAGAGCAACGGGGAAATGGAATTAATGGAGGTTTTTGAACCAGAGGAGATGTTTCAAGGGACAAGAAGGTCATATAGAAAAGGACAGGCGACGAAGAGGTGCAGGGAGGTGGAAAGGCATCGCCAGGGAAGTGAGAAAGGAAAATCCCCCCAGAAGGCACATCCTGGAGAGAGATGATGGGAGGGGAAGCCAGGGAGCAAACATGATCGGTAACCAACTGCCATTCCGTCGTTTTTATCAGGAAGAACTCGCCAAGGTGGAGGGAACACAGGCTGTACAAGCAGAGCCTGGCGATTTCATGATTTCCTTTTATTTAAAGAGTACTTCCAAATTCCTTCTGGATGAATGGAAATTTTATCATGCGTTTTGGCAGAAAGTTTAAGCCACAGAGTAAATGCACTGCAAGTTCATTAACAGGCTATTTCAAGGGAGCTCCTCTATCAGCTTCGGGACTCTGAGAAAAAAAATCACAGAAATGTATTTTTCCTTTCGTGTTTCTGGGAAAACAGTTTATAGAAAGTATTTTATAAGAAACTTCTGAGTAAAGGAGAAAGGAAAAAGTAAAGCACATGTCTGTGGCTACATAAAAACTGATTCAACTACTAACTTTTTGAGGGAGAACCAGACCAGAGTAGTTACAGGGGTTCAGAGCATGGGTTATACTACAGTTAGAGACAGAACTTGGCCTCATCCATTTCTAGCTGTATGACATTAAGTCAGTTAAACCACTGGCTGTTAGTAGCCCAAATGTAAAATGAGGATAATAATATGCACCATTCAGATCCTGTAAGAAGGAAATAAGTTAATACCAATACTCAGCTCTAAGTAATACTTAATAATATCTGTTAGTCATTAATAATCTTACAATCTAAATCATGTGATTTAGCATCGATTTCGTTTCCTATCAGCACCAATAATGAGCAGATTCAGTGTGCGTGTGTGTGCGTGTGCGTGTGTATGCACACATATAATAAAACGTATAGTGATAACTCAAAGACTTCTTAGTCTCTTATCCTGAAAATGGCATTGCCCTGGGTGGGGCTCGTCCGTCTATTTCCACGTCCTGAGCGAACGCATCGTCCTTTCCTTTCGATTACTAAAATACTAAAAATCCCCTGCTAAAGTCTTCCGTTATCAGTTTTCAGAGCAACATTAAAGGCTACAGTGCCAGTTGCTAAGCAAGTTCTCGGTATGAGGAGAGTAAATTTAAATAGCACGACATGGACAGGACAGATACAAGGGAGAACGCTGCCGCAGGCCATCTTAATTCACTTTTTCCTTTGATTTAAACCCTTGAGTCAGAGAGTAGGAGATGGAATGGTGGGGAAACTCCTAGTTCTAACGTCAGCCACTTACAAAGCCCACATACCAAATGCCTGCATGAAACCGCAGAAGTCTTTACGGGCGCTGCCCCAGACTGGTGACTAGACTTTGGATTCCGTCACTTCACTCACTGAGGTGGTTTGGATAAAGTGCAGGGGTCTCTGCGGGTGGCATCCATTAGTTTGTGAACATAACTGCCCTCCCAGCGGCCTCCTACAGCCCACTCAGTTGACTGGCAGGTGCCCTGTCTGTTAAACTTATGAGTCTATCATATTACCTGACATCGGTGCTGGATACACGGTAAGGATTTGATATGTTCATAACACTACACCATGCCATTGCTGGGCTCGCAAAGTAAATCGCCACACATGAGTCTTGGTTAATTTTTAACATCTTGGTAGAAAACTGCCCTGGTGCATAAGACACGATGAAATAAGATGAGAAAATCTGATCTGAATTATAAGGAGTCTTATACATCTCGAATGGAAAATTGAAGCATATTGGTAGGATCTAGAAGGGAGCCCAAGGAGAGTGTGGAAAAGAAAACAAAACTTTAGCATAAGAGACACAAGAATGCATAGGAAGAATACGTGTAGTATTGTCATCCTGAGTTAACCCAAGCTTCTGGGTGGTTAGGCTGAGAGCATCCACTAAAAACAATGCCAACGACAAAAAAACTAAACCACCTATTTTCTCTTCTCGAGACATAAGAAAGAGAATCAGGACATTAGAGTGCATCAGAAAAAAGAACATATGAAATATTTTATAATAGAATTCCAGATTCCGACACAGCATTTAACTAAGCAACGGAGAGGGTTCTCCATGGCCACGTCCTCCCATCCGCCCCCTCCCCCTGTGTGCTGGCTTGTTCCTAATCGAGGATGGAGGTACCGCCCTCTCGGATGGAGCCACCATCACCCCACAGAGCTGAGTGAGGATGGCGGCTGTGGCCATGACGTTCCAGTTTCATTCTGTCACAGATCATCTTTAGAAGCCAGGCATGTCAGTCCTCTAAACTGATGAGGTAAGTAGTGATTAAGGCTATAAGTGGATCTTGTTAATTCAGCAATGCTTTAAAATAATTGAACATGAATAAATGGCAAATTATAATCAAAGTCCTTTGGGAGTACATCTGAAAGCTCCATAATGCCACAGTAGTTCATCATGACTAATACTATTACAATTAATATTAAATGATAAAATAATGACTGGCTTCTTATTCTGAATTTTCATGCTAGGGAAGCAATTCCCTGGCATCTGACACTGGAGTGAGGGGTGGGGACAAAGGACGTGGAAAATGGAAGCAATCGCTTCATAGCACATTTTTTTTAAACTCAGCATTTCCCTGTTGAACTGCTCTGTTGGCCCATTCAGTAGTTGGACCAGGATGTTCTCCATTATGCTATGATGTTTAAAAAGAACAGAGACAACGGTAAGAGTCTCCTGAAGTGAATTCTAAGGTCTTAATGCCCAAAGTGTGCAGGAGGCAGTAACATGTTTGCTTTAAGAGCCTCTGAGATGTAAGGAGTGACCTTTGTGTTTCCAAGAAGGCCTGATAGTTGAATGTAGACACGGCATATTGGAAAGTAAGGTACTTGTAAGGCAGGAGCCGTACTCAACCAGCCCCTGTAATCGAGGGGCACAGTTTACCTAAGACCGTGAGCCCTGCCTCCAAGAACCTCAATAAGCATAAGCAGTGGGGAGATTAGCACTCTCCACCGCGAGCGCAGCGTGATTCTTAAAGCAGGTCGCTCAGCACGGGAAGAAAGAGACACGCTGCAGCCCAAGCCGGGGCTGGTCCCACGACACGCTCCCAGAAAGCGGGTGGCAACATCAAATGCCCGAACATGGAATTCAGATTTGTGAGAGTATTTTTAGACTATTTTAGAGGCTGATCGTAATCCAGCAAAGAGCTGGTAGAAAAGAGAAGCGGAGGAGCACAGAATAAAAAGCTAAAGTAAAAAAACAACAAATGCACAAGTGAAGCTGAGTGGAGATGGGTGACGTGGGTGGCGGCAGGGAAGTCTGAAGCCGGTCTGGGCTTCTGTCTTTCGAAGGGGCTGAGGCTCTCTGGCTGGATGATAGTGAAGAGGCCTTAAGTTCTTCAAAGGAGAAGCTGACAGTCTGCGATGATTTGTTTAATGACTACGATTTACCACTCCCCCGCGAGGCATGTGTGACCATGACACATTTAGGTCAAGAGAAGTGAGCCCTCTGTTCAAATACAGTTCGCTGGCCTTTTGTGAACCAAGGCAATGGATCTTCCCCATTCAGCGATTTTAAACCCCGAGATATTATTAGGAGTTTCAGTCAAGTGTCTCATATTCCATCCACATCCTTTTTGCTGAATGTCCTTTTATTTTACCTTTACTACGGTGTGTCAAATGGTCCAGCTTTCATTGAAACAGAATGGCTGCCGGTCCACGGTGGTTCACTTTAAAACAACTGAAATAAAGCTACAATCTCTGTTTTGCAATTTCAGAAAACAATCAGCAGAGGCATGCCATCTGCAAGTCCCATTTAGCTGGCTTCTGAGAAAAAAAAAATATGTTTCCCCTAAAGATAAAGAATGAAATGTGGTCGATTTTACAAGAGTATAAACTCTGCTTTGTAACTAGACTGGGTGAGAAGTTGTATAAAAGGATAATTTGAACTTTAGCTTTTCTTTTCTTTTCTTGAGTGTTCCCTTCAGCTCCAGAGGTAATCACTATGACCCCAGATCACTCCTCCAGATTCTTCTGATCGTCTAAACTCCAGTGTCTTGCCCAGTTTTCATGGGATCTTTGACCTCCTCGGCAGTGTCCTCAGTTAATTGGACCATAGTTTTGAGCTGTTAGCTTGACACCATGGGTGGCTGTGCTTTTAAGAAACACAATGTCCTTAAAAAACTAAAACTAGAACTACCATACGACCCAGCAATCCCACTACTGGGCATATACCCTGAGAAAACCATCCTTCAAAAAGAGTCATGTACCACAATGTTCACTGCAGCAATATTTACAATAGCCAGGAGATGGAAGCAACCTAAGTGTCCACTGACAGATGAATAGATAAAGAAGATGTGGCACATATATACAATGGAATATTACTCAGCCATAAAAAGGAACGAAATTGAGTTATTTGTAGTGAGGTGGATGGACCTAGAGTCTGTCATACAGAGTGAAGTCAGAAAGAGGAAAACAAATACTGTATGCTAACACATATATATGGAATCTAAAAAAAAAAATGGTTCTGATGAACCTAGGGGCAGGACAGGAATAAAGATGTAGACGTAGAGAAGGGACTTGAGGACACGGGGATGGGGAAGGGTAAGCTGGGACGAAGTGAGAGAGTGGCATGGACATATATACACTACCAAATGTAAAATAGATAGCTACTGGGAAGCAGCCGCATAGCACAGGGAGATCAGCTCGGTGCTTTGTGACCACCTAGAGGGGTGGGATAGGGAGGGTGGGAGGGAGACGCAAGGAGGAGGGGATATGGGGACATATGTGTATGTATAGCTGATTCACTTTGTTATAAAGCAGAAACTAACACACCATCGTAAAGCAATTATACTCCAATAAAGGTGTTTTAAAAAAAAAAAGAAACACAATGTCATGTTCCTTTCAGGTACAGCTATGAATTCATATTCTGCCCTAGTAAAACCTCAGGAGAAACCCATCTAGGAAAACACTAGGCACAGAATGGCTAGCTAAGTAATGAAATTTCCACGGTCATAGATGGAGTATAACCCTTTCTAAGAGCTCAGCTGAAATAAAATAAAATGCCAAACATACACAGCATTGAAAATCGTATCTTTACACTAAATTTCAAAGGCAGATAATGAGAAATAAAGACTTACAATCTCTAACATGTTACGATGTTTCAGCATATTGGAAAATGTTCCAAAGCACGGTTATGTGTTTTTAGCATAATTTTATTAAATAATTACTAAATGAGAATCCCCTTCTGTAGTTACATGAAATGAATAGATATTGTTCAGATAAAATATTAAGATGTTTAGAGGAGAGAGGTAGTAAAGCATTCCAACAAAAATAAGACCAGTTCATATTTTAGTAAATATCTATAAATGAATAATTACATTCAATATTGCCTACAGTGGACCAAAACTCCACCTATCATGGCCAGAAAGGAAGAGCTCCAGCCCTGGGCAAAAGATGTATGCACTGGTCACAAATAACACAGAAAATGTGGAACTTAATAAATCAAGTATTCTTTCTAGAATGCCGAGATAACCAGTAATAAAGCCAAATTCTTTCTATGTAACGCAGCCACAACAAAACAACCTCTTGTATGCAATTTTCCTTATACTCCAAACTTATTCCTTCTACCTTTTGGTAGAAATATGGATTATCAACAGACTTCCTTCCTCCTTTCCTTCCTTCCTTCCTTTCTTCCGTAGCCCCTCTCTCCGACCCTCCCTCTCTTTTTTCCTCAGACACCTACAAACAAGCTAATCCATCACTATTATTGTCCAGATGAGAAACACAGGCCAAATAGGATTAGCAGCTTACTCAGGATTCCACAGGTAATAAGATTCAGATACTGAATATGTATCTTCTGCCTTCTGGCACACAGTTTTCTCTTTTCTACCACACCATCTGATACCTTTAATTTCTCACAGGTTTTTCCGTGTTTATTACTAGAAGAAACACTCTAAGCTACGCTTTGTGCCATTAGCTATTCAAGCATTTTCCTCCAACTTCCCTTTGACGGGCACTCTCCAGAAATGCCTTCCCAACCACACAGCTTCCAAGGAAAGTCTGCCGGGGTGGGTATCTGTGGAAAGGGTGGTAAGCAGATTTTGATTCCAATTATCCATCTAATCGTTATTTCAATAAGTATTCATTGATCACCTACTCTGTACCAGGCACTGTTCTAAACACTGGGTTTAGCACAACATACAAAAACCATCATCATGGATCACAGGTCCTCACAGGGATACAACATACAAACTGATAGAGAGAGAGACAGATAGACAGATAAAGAAAAAAAAGGGAGAGAGAAAGAAAGAAAGTCAAATTAACTGCTGGTAACTGGATAACTCTAGGGAGAAAAATAAAGCCAGGCAAGGGATTTAGGGAGAAAGGCTACTATTTTATACAGGTGCTCAGAGAAGGCCTCAGGGATAGGGATTATTTGAAAAGATGACTGAAGAAAAAGAGAAAGGTCATGCAAAGATCTGGAGGAAGGATGCTCTAGGCAAAGGGAAACAAATGCCCTGAGGCTGAGATGTGCTTAGCCTGTTCTAAGATGTCAGCTAAGGTAGGAGCCAAGAGAATTAAAGGAAGAATTATAGGGAATTTGGAGGGAAATTTATGTTGGAGAGAAGAGATATGTGAGCACAGGTTGGTCTTTTAGAGCCTTAAGGATCTTAGTAAAGACTTTTAGTTCTCTCTGATTATTGTGGATGAGATTGCAGAAATGCAAAAGAAGAAGAAAAGGCTACTGCAATCCAGCAAAAGCTGACAGTAGCTTGGGCAAGAGAGGTAGAGATGGCAATGTTTAGAAGGTACGACACTGAATCCACTTTGAAGGTAGAGCCAACAGGGTTGGCTGGTGGCATGGATTTGGCATGGCAGTGAGAAGAATCAAAGAGATGCCTACAGCCCTCCCACTGGATATGTCAAGTAGACCACTGGATATATGAACGCCGGGCTCGGGCGAGAGGTTTAGTCTAAAGACGTAAAGCTGGGACTCATCAAGTTTAAAGGTAATTGAAAGCCGTGAGGCTGGATACCATCACCTAGAAAGCCTCAGGCGAGAGAAGACATCCAAGGCTAAGCTCTGGGACACCCCACAGTGTAGGCATCAGGGAGACGAGGAGGAGAAGTGAAGTAAACAGAGGAGGGCCTGTGGGATGGGAGGAAAATCATGGGTGAGTGGCATGCAGGGTACCAAGTGGAAAACATTAAGGATAGGAGGAACTGACCACCTGTGTCAGATGTCACTGCCAGAGTAAGAGGAGAACGGTGAGATGCGGTCAGTTTTGCCAAGGGGTCAATGAGCCTGTCCAGAGGGGTTTGGTGAAGTGGTGGAATCCAAACCTGCTGCTTTATGCGTTCAGTGGACAAAGGGGACACAGAGATCAGAGGCAGGCGTGGTGCTGGCGTGCTCCACGAGGGTGGCTGAGGAAGGCTATATGTCCAAAGGGCATATAGAAAAGGACCTAAGGAGAACCTCTAAGAGTGGCCAGAACTTCGAGATAAATAATTGAGGATCGAGTAGAGAAGGATCTGTTTAGCTCCCGGCTGGGGAAGAGGAGCTAGTCACGGTGGAGGCTTTCCAGAGCTGTAGAGGGGTTTGTGCCTGGCAGCTAGAAACAGCCTGTGAGCCTCTGGTGGCTCTTGGCCACGTCTGCCTTCCAAGGTTTGCCCTCTGTGCCAGTGTACACAGAGTTGCCAGCTCCCCCTTGAGGAACAACGCCCTGGACCCTCCATGGACACTTCTATGAAGCCTAAGCTCCTACATGTTTGAGAGAGACTTAGGCTAAGTGTTCGTAAAGGACAAAGAAGTTTTCCCATCCTCCCATGTTATTCATTTCTCAGTGTGCTTGAATCTACGCCAGATCTTTGCGCTCACTCGAGTAGGGAACGTGTCCTTGGGGGCAGGATGCCTGGAACACGGTAGATGCCCAACAGATATCTGCAGTCCCCGTCCAGGGTGCTCAGAGGGCATGGATACTGAGATCAGAGAAATCTGCTACTTCCCCACATCCTTGCTGTAGCAGGCTGGAAATAAATGAACAAAAAACCAAAAGCAAAGAGAAAGAGACAACGCCCTGCTTCTACATGCAATGCTTTCTAGAAAATACATGTGAAAGACAAACAACAGAGAAGCAGATTCATAGGCCGGAATAAGTCCTTTTTCAGTAAAGTTAAATACTAATTTGATCTCGCCTCTAGATATAATTTCAATCCAGTATTCTGTGTATCCTTGCCCATCGCTTTCTCCCCATCCCTGCCTCTATTCACGTCGTTGCCCACATTAGGTCCAATGACAGGCTAAGCCTAAGAACGCACCCCCATCGGCACACCAAACATCCGTCTTTGTTTCCACCGCCTCGTGTTTAGGAGAGCTGCTCCTATTGATAGTATGTGCACCTTTGCTTATTTCAGCATTCCATTCCAACTTCTTCAGAAGGACAAAAGGCCCACAAGTAGCACGCAGGCACTGCCGTCCAGCTGAGTACGGGTGAGCTGGTCAAATGGGGCTGGCGGCCGGCAGGAGGTGGCCAGGGACACGCGAGCAAGCGTTCATCGGTTCGTGAACAAAATTCCAAACACGCACAAGAAATGCGGCTGGGGCAGAGGGCGGCGGGAGGCTAACACGTGCCGGTGCTCCTAGAGGTGAAATATGAGGGTTTCGGCGTGCTTGTGAAATACACTTTAACTTTATAAATCTTATCGTACGGTTGTAAGACCGAGGCAAGGTACTGACATCTGTTGCATACTGAACCGTGCAGTAGGCGTCGTACATAATGGATATATACTTTATATATAAATATACAGTACACAGCAGAACATATGTACTTAGGAGTTTTTCAGATGAGAAAACTGAGGTTCAAAGGTATTCATAAGCTGCTCAAGGTCACACAGACTATCCCTGGTGAATGTGAGGGATCAGTGCTCTGTCAGAGGCACTGCCGACTGCAGCGTGGTCTGGGGGACCCTTAAGGTAACCCAAAGCAGTAAGAGTTTGTCACGGGGGTTCCTGTCTCAGGCTCTGTGATCTCTGGGAGTTCGTCATGCTGGAGCGATTTCCTGGCAGGGAAGAGCAATTAGGTTCCCGTGAAATACCCTGGCATCTGTCCATCCCCCACGAACGGAGCATGACATAACCCTCTCTTCGGTGACAGCCGTCACCGAAGACATACTGGGTTCAAGGCTAATGCGTTATTTTAATAGCGAGTTCTGGAAGCCTACCAAGAGCAGCCATCATTTGAATTTGGCATATGATTTCACTGATGCCTGTTGCTCGTAATTTCATTATTCTCCAGATGTTAACATATTTTTCTGTGACGCTAATTTTTCTTTTGCCAATTATCTCTGTCAGAATCGTAAGGCGATGATCGCTCGGGCTGTTGATTTGCACATTTCTTCTATTAACATGTAAGCTCCACGGGGCGGGGGGGGGGGCGGCTGTGCTTGTCTGCTTGGTGATCATCCCTTCAGAGTCCTGAAACGGCGCCTGACCGAGAGCATGTCCCATAGATACCGGCTGAGGAAATGAGTAAGTGACAATTGTACCCTCAATTTTACAGTTGTGTGGGAGCTATTAAAGTGGAATACATCGAAATATTCGGGATTATTAGACGATTAAAAAGAAGTCAGTTCTCACGTTTCTACCCGCAGATCACCTCGTGGAATCTGAGGTTCTCAGGGTGGTGGACCCTTTGGGTCTTAACCCCGGGCAGCTACCAGGCCCACCGTGTGTGCTGGGCTCCAAGAAAGCAAAACACTTTTTTAAGTAACCATATTAATACGCAACGACTGATGCTAAAAATTGTCCTATATACTTTCAATTAAAACTTGTACTCCCAATAATCCACTTTTTATTTTCTGTATCACCTCTCCAGCCTGTGTGCCTCATCAACTGACAATCTGTTATCTCTATTTTTCATCACCCCATAAGAGATGGAATTAATTTTTCATAAGTCTTCTTTTATTTCCTTGGCTAAACACATACTTTTTTTTAAAATGATTTTAAAATGTGGTTCTTGTTAGCCATTTTTCTGTCTTTAGTGCTGAATTTTCAGGGGACGTTTTGGAGGCCTAGGAGGCACTGTTGTTCTTCTTGTTCAATTTTAAAACCGTCCTTTTCCTTTCCATACGAGCAACCGCAGCTCATACGATATTGGACATAAAGTGTTTAAGAAGTACTGTTCAGAACGACCGCTGCCTGGGTATGATATTATGTAAAGTGTCATGGTGCTGTGCAAACAGGATATTCATTTTCAATTCAGACTCGGCGCCAGAAGAGACTTCCCCTGCCTCATTAATAGAGCGAGCACGCAGGTTCAGCCAGCAGAGGAAGGACGTAGCCACCGGCGAGGAGGACACCGAGCCCATGTCTGACACCGGATTAGAGGACTGGGCCACAGAGCAACGTGGGCGCTAATAAGGTTAACAAGTCCGTCTTCAGACTCGTGGCCTCTTCTATGGACAAGGCTGTAAGCAGGGAGAGTTAAGTGCCCCGAGTCAAGAAGCAGTCATCTCAGATCACTTCTTAGGTCTCAGACTGGAGCAAGGATGCAGAACAGAAACTCTTCTGTGCTTCTTTCCTGAGGAGGAACTGAAGGTGATGAAATAACCCAACAGGCATCCCTTCGGTTCTATGTGTACTGGTCCCAGTGGTAAACATTACGGGCTCGGTTATTATTAACACAAATTTATTTGGAGTATAAAGTCTGCAATGAAATAACCTCTGTGAGCATGACATATAAATGTGTCGATGCAGTTGGAGGAGCCCTACTTCATTCGGTGTATCAGGATGATTTGCCCAGAACAGTCAAATCTACACAGGCAAAGCTTTTCTGAGCAAGACATCTCAAACCTCAACACACACAGGAATCACCTGGGCATCCAGTGGAATGCAGCTTAGGACTCAGCAGGTCCGGGCTGGGGCTTCATTCGGCATTTCTAATGAGCTCCCGGGGGATGCAGATGCTTCCAGCACATGGACCACACTTTGAAGGGCTCTGGCTTATGCAGTCTTGCGAACAGGCGTTAGACAAAAAGGATGATGGGGACCAGAACTTCATGTGAATTTGTACTTCATCAGGGAATGACTCCTCTCAAGCCGCCCATGAATACTCATCATTACAAGCTTTGGGGGTATTTTTATTTTTATCTTTTTGTACTTCATCAGGGAATGACTCCTCTCAAGCCGCCCATGAATACTCATCATTACAAGCTTTGGGGGTATTTTTGTTTATTTTTATCTTTTTGGGGGGGTGGGAGCCCCCCATCTCCTCTATTCTGAGGCTAGCTCTTCACTCGCTCGCACCCGAGAAGGTTGTTGTTCCCACTGACTGGCTGTGTGTCACTGTGCTTTTCAGGTAAATCCGGATGCCTCTGGTCTTGAGGAGACAAAGGCAGTCACGTGACTTGGACTTCCTGGCGGTATCTTGAAGATGGCTGTTCTGTCGCTCAAGGAAGGAAAGGCAGAGTAACATGCGGCTCTATCGCCGGGCCGCCCGGGCCGCCTCCGGAACCGCCAGGCCACGTTGGACGGCGCGCACGCTGCGCCCCGGCGCCCCTCGCCCAGGTGGCAGCAGCAGAGCGTCAAGAATGGGCTCCCGGCCTCTCCCAAAGACAAGTTATCGGCAACTCTTCCGACGGTGCTGCCGGAATCCTCGCACGGGGTCGATGATTTACCTCTGCTATGCCCCGGCAAGCCAACCTCGCATCCGGGGTCGCGGGGTGAAACTGCACTTGTCAAGCCTCCCACATATGAACTTTCCTTCCTGAGCCTGGGCGAAGGGTGCTCTGCTCGAACGATTCCATCCCTCACAGCAGGGAGAACGAGTTCTGTCTCCCATCACCAGAGAGGCTCCCCGTCTCTCTCTGGTCTCATCTGATGTCCTCTGGAAGCCTTCGGTTCCGGACAGCATCTTCCGTCTTCTCTTCTGACTCACCTTTTCGGGCCGCCATGTTTTTCCTCTGAGGTTGGGTACCTTTCCATCACACTTCGTCCTGCCTTTGAAGTATTTAAAGTCTACTCATCCTTTAAGATACATCTCGCACATTAACCCCTCCTAAAGTTCGCAGTCTTCGCAACCTAAAGAATATACGGCCTCTTCCTCTACCCTTCTCGTCAGAGTCAGCCATTTGGCAGGTAAGTATCTGTTTATGATAATTAGTTTATTTTTTTCTTATTTAATTTTTCAGACGGGCATGATTTCTCTCCTTATTTAACCTATCAGCACCTTAAAAGCAGCAAATTTTCTCAGAATTTTAAAATCTATGAGAGAGGATAAATACATTTTTTACTTAGGTTTTGAAGCCGATCATGGAGTAAATAGAGACAGTGGTCCTCCACCCGAAGGCCCAGGTCACTGAGCCTCAGTTAGAACTTCAGAGCTCGTGAGCTCCACGCCAAAGACAGTAGAGACGCCAAGGCTGGGGCCTGTGTCCTCTTTGGCCACAACAGTGAGACAAGGACAAACTCCTTCCCCCTTCAAGTCTCGCAGCTCCGGCTGTTTGCTTCTTCTTGCCCTTCGGGCGGAGTGTACCGGGTTACCTGTGTTCACTCCTGAGGGGGCTGATGCTGCCTCCCCTCATGTCTTACTTCCCTTCTGATTTGCCCAGGAGACCCCCCTTCTAGAAATTCCATAACCTGGCTCTTGATTTGTGTAGTGTGCGTTTGGTTAAAAAAAAAAAAAAAAAAAAAAGATTGTTAGTTGCCCCGATAATGCCACAGAAAGTCCTTATTTTGTTTTGAATCAAGTCTGAAAGCCTTCCTTGGAAGGAGCCTCCACTCGGTTCAAGCCAGTTGGCCTAACATCTTCATCACCCAGTCATTCCACACAAGCCGTTTCCGAGCTGTGCCATATTCTTGGAATGCTCTCTCTTCCTGTCTGCCGAGTTATCGCTCTTCCATCATCCAAATAACTCATGCCATCCCACCTTCTCTTCACAGTCTTCCAGAACTATTTGGAAAAGGTCTAATAGCTTCTCCCTGCACCATCCGGTGAGAGCATTAGCCACCTGAGGCTCCCTCAGTCCTTTACTGCTCTAACGAATGTACGTATTCTTGAAACGGACACCAAGCGCACACTCTGTTTTGCACTGTTCTGTAGTCTTCGTGGTTTTGCCCTTGTATGTGCTGCCTTTAAATTCAGATATTTTTAGTCTCATGATCTACCGTTGACAGATGCTCCAGAAATAAGACTCCAGCTAAAGCCCTCTGCACAGTGCCGAGAATAATATCATGTAGAAACAGACACTTAATACATAAGGAGACTTCTCAGGTTTGCTTTTTTTAATGCACAAAGAATATGGAACATATTTAATATTTCACAAATCCACCAGGACCTGCCAGGAGAACTCCTTTAGCCTGGGGCGAGGACGCTGATTTCCACGGGGGTTCGTTTCTCAGACGGCAGTGCAGTGGCTCCCGTTGGTGGTGGCTGCAGGCAGTACGCGGGGGGATTAATAAGAGGCCCTCAGCGCTGAAGGACAAGACCCCGGAAGCTCATTCTCTGAGAGGGGAAACTAGTAGGAACGTTGAATGGCTTAGAGCTGCAAGCTATCAAAACTTCCCTTCTTTCTGAGAAGCGGAAGAGAACCACGCCGCTAGAAAGAATTGGGAAAAATCACCTTAGACTTCGCAGGCGCCTCACGCTGAATGGGCGCTCAGGGTGGATTTACCAAATGAAAGAAGGAACTGACTATTTAAAGCAACAACCCAATGGCTGCATTCCAGCCAATCTATCTGAGGAAATAACTTGCTGACTGAATGTTCTGAAAGGTTACAAAATGGACTAAGGAGGAACAGGAAGTGTCCCTGTTTATCCAGCAATGATTAAAAAAGAAGCATCCTCTGACTCAAAGTAGGTCTGGCTACATAATTTGCAGGGCCCAGGACAAAATTAAAGTGCAGAGGCGCCTTGTTCAAAAATTATAAGAATTTCAAGATGGCGGCAGCAGAGCAAGAACCTATCCCAAGTGTGGGGCCCTTCTAAGCACAGGGCCCTGTGTGACAGCCCAGGATTTATGCCATGGAGACGTCCCTGTCCAGGAGACACGTTTAGTGTGCCTACAAATTGTGAGCACACATAGGTCCCTGGACTAATCCAGAATCTGGACAAAATAACCCTCTTCACGACAAACCTCTGCTTAAACAAGATACATTTTGGTTGGAAACTTAATTTTCGAAATACCTTTATACCGTCAAGAGTAAACTCTGGGAAAGAAGGGCTCAATTTCATTTAATCTGGTGCCTCTTTCAGCTTCTGTATCAATCATTTGAGACTTTAATTAGCATATACATTTTGTCTCTGTCTCTCCGTTCTCTTCGTAGTTGCAAGATCTTGTGTGAAAACCCTTGAGTTTCCCTTTCCTCCACTTATTTCATCTGTAAAATGGGGATAACTTCATCTCTTGGGTTGATTAGTGTCTCCTGAGGCCATATACGTGAATTCTCTGGCATCTACTAGTCACTTCCTTTCCTGTTTCTTTGCCTCCTTTTTGGCTCCACAGTTCCTCAAACTCACGTCCCTGCACATGAATCTGCCGTCTGGTACTGGTTGAGAAACCGAGTTTCGGGGTGTGCAGTGCTGAGGGCCTGCTCTACACCCTGATTATCAATCTGGGAGGGACATATGCCTCGGCAGCCAGCTGGCCCACTGTCTCTCTTTGACACCCCTGGGCTGCAACAAAACCTACTAGGAGAGTCCGCAGAAAGCCTCCTGGGGAAGACGAAGATGGGAGAAAAGAACAAGAGCCCCAGATGTTTCTGTCCCATTTCTCACTCTGTGGGTCCTATCCAGTTCGGTCTCCTAACAATCTATTTCATCCCAGGGAGGAGGCCCGGATAAAAGAATGATGGGGATCGGGTGAGGACAGGGAGGAAGAGAGATGGAAAACAGATTCAGCACTTTGACAAGCTGGATGCAAAGATGCTCTAGTCTGTTTGATCAAAGTAGGGGAAAAAACGCTTTTGTCAAACCGTCTGCTTTACTTACAGGTGACGCCACCCTTGCACAGCATTTGCCTCTTTGCATTGATGCACTGTCTACGCTTCGTATTCACTGTTGGGTGATCAGTGTCCAAAGCATTTTCTTTTTTCTGCTACAGATTCATTTAAATTTGCTGAACTCTTAAGCCATGAGCTTACAGAAACTACTATAATCTCTTCTTCTTTACTCATAGCCAAAGACACGTATCACACAAGGAATAACAAAAGCAGGAGGAGGATTAGGAGAATCTGGTGTCGCAGCGAACGAAGCACAGCTAGCCTGGTGCTTTGAAAATAATGGCTTTTCTGTCTCGTGGGCCAGGAGAAATAACTTTTCCACCACATAATACATTTATTAGCCTTTCCGACCTCATCATTCCTACCTTAACTTAGATACAGCCTCAAAGACAAGAACATCCGTCTGACAGCTTTTTAACCTTCCCCTCTCGGGCTCCAAAGTTGCTGCACGAGCGCCACCTGCTGGGAAAGCTGTTAGTTGCTCAACGTAACTTCAAAATGTAAAGAACCTCAGGTTGAAAGGACTTGCTGATAACCAGCCATACACTCTTCAAAGCCAATCCTATTCGGGAACTGCCATTCTGCACATCTTTGCTCCTACTGACGGAAGCGTTCTTGTTTTCCCGGTCCCTTCTTGCTCCGAACTATTTCTCCCCTGTGTTCCTAAGTCCTTCCAGACAGAGCTTATCATCTCGTTTCTCTAGAAAGCTTCCCTTGGTCCCACGTCAGTCAAGGTCCCCAAGGAAACAGACGGCACGCCAGAACTGGATGATCTGAGGAGAGTTTAACTGAAAAGCGGCTGACAAAGAGGCAGGCGGGGTATGGGGAGCCCACAGATGATGGTGCAGAATCCTCGTACAGTTACAGAGCCTCTACTACCCTGGTTCTGAAGGCCCAAGGACACGGTGGGCTGTGCAGGAGGACGGGGTGACACAGGTGTGACGTCTGCAGAGGGACTGCACTTTCCCATACCCTGTGGGTGCCCCTCGATGGCCAAGCCCAAGAGCAAACCAGAGGGCAAGGGAACCCATCCAAGTTCATCTCGGGGGGATACGGGGAGGGGAGGAAAGGTGTCGCTAAGCCGTGGAGTGACCCAACAGAAGACATCTGTGACTGTCCACGGCCTCCTCAGGCCTGGGCACCCACTGAACAAAAGTGCATTTACAGACAGAAGACTGAAATGTTACACACAGAGAGGTCAGCCGTTACAGGGAAGGACTGAATGGTGGAACAGATCAAGACTGCCCACTATTTATAACTTACTTCTGCGCCTCAGACTGACGTCCACCCACGTGAAGCCCCACTTCAGCGCTCTGGCTCTTTAGAGATGTGTTAGCGGTCTGTTAATAGCAGCTCTGCTTCCGGTTCTGCTAGGAGGGGCCCGGAATCATTCATCACTGAGGACAGACTAGAAGTTTGAGGATTCAGTCTGATAGATTATTGTTAATTAATATCTGCCATATCTGGTCTCTCAGTTTTTGAAGGGTAGCTTAGACTTCCAGAGTCCTCTCTCCCTCCCTCTCTTTCTCTCTCTATCCATCCATCCATCCATCCACCTACTTTACCTGTCTGTCTGTCTGTCTATCTATCTATCGTTTTTGAGATCAACATATCTTTAGAAGGTGCACAGGGTATTTAGGTAGGAGAAAGTATCAACAGCTTTAAATTCCAAATCATGAATGTGCACCTGGTCTTCCGGAAGGGTTTCACTTGCAGATAGGTACATGTGTCCCGAGGAGAGGGGGACTTGCTAAAGGAACATGTGGTGTCATCGATATGCTGATCTATGGGAAAGGGTGAAGTTAGAAGAAAGGGGTGATATCAAAGCTTTGGAAAAAGCCACTGTTGACATTCACATACTTCTCAGAGCAGCTCATGTATTTTTTGTTCCTTTTTGGCTGCGTTGGGTCTTTGCTGCTGCACGCAGGCTTTCTCTAGTTGCAGCGAGCAGGGGCTACTCTTCGTTGTGGTGCGGTGGCTTCTCTCGTTGTGGAGCACGGGCTCTAGGCGTGTGGGCTTCAGTAGTTGTGTCACGCGGGCTCAGCAGTTGTGGCTCGCGGGCTCTAGAGCACAGGATCGGTAGTTGTGGCGCACGGGCTTAGTTGCTCCGAGTCATGTGGGATCTTCCCAGACCAGGGATCAAAGTGGTGTCCCCTACGCTGGCAGGTGGATTCTCAACCACTGAGCCACCAGGGAAGCCCCAGCTCGTGTATTTTTGACAGGACAGTGCAGTAACCTGAACAATGGAATTTGATCAAAACTAAGGTCTGTCTTCAAACAAAAATATACCCTATCAATGACTCATATCTGTACATCTTCCAGAAGATCTTACAAAATCCCATTCTTTTTCTGTCATCTGGTTGATCTAGTTTTGTTTCGACGAACAGCCCCATGATTATCATCAGAATAACAAATACTATCAATTATACACATTCTAATTTTTGTATGATCATCAAAAATCCCTAGCTATGAAATAATACATAATAATAATAATTATACACATTCTAATTTTTGTATGATCATCAAAAATCCCTAGCTATGAAGTAATACATAATAATAATAATAAATAATAATAATAATAACACAATGCATAAAACAACTCAGAAACCATTAGGCTACACTTTAATTATTTCATAAATGAGGAGATTTTTTAAGTCAGGAAGAAATTTTGTAGCATGCTAATTCATACCTCTCAATTTTATAGGTGAATAAAATGGGACCAGGGCTTCAGTCACCCACCCAAAGACAGGGGCTAATTAGTTGCAAATTTAAAAGCACAGAGTCCACATCTTAGGAGTCCTCCACCCAGTGCTGAGAAGGTTAGAGCAAAGTGAAAGTTTACTATGTGACGGGGCGATTTTACAAAAACAAAACATGTAGTTGTTGTTGTTATTGTTGTTCTGCAGTAGAATAAACAGAAAGACTGAAATCATTCTCTTTCACCCCTATCTTTTCACCCTTCCTTCTTATCCAATATAGCGAGAAAGTAAAAATACATACTTTTTGGTTTTGTGGTTCAGAGGCGGAGGAGGATTCTAGAGTAAATGAGTGGACTCCGCGAACAGACCTCTATTGAGAGATGGTTGATTCCTAACAGACTGGAAAGTGGGTAAAGGGGAAACAACGGGAGGACGGGACTGAGGGAGATGTGTACGCATGTGTGCTGGAGCACAAGTGTCCTGGGGTCCTTGAGGGCCAGAGACCTGCTCCCATTCTTGAACCTGCACTTCCGATACCAAGACCTCAGGGGAGGGAGGGACGGCACTGCAAGTCCTGAGTTCTTCATCTGCAGGGTCAACCAAGGGCAGACCAAAATTATTATTATTTTTTTAATTCCAGAGGCTTCCAAAAAGCAAAATTTGAATTTACCGCTCCCCAGAAACTAGTTACATAGCACTTACGTTGTATTTACAAGTATTTACATTGTATTACATATTATAAGTAAGCTAGAGATGATTTAAAATATATGGGAGGATGTGCACAGGTTATGCGAAAACACTACTTCTTTTTACATGAGGCACTTGAGCATCCGAGCAGTTTGGTATCTGCAGGGGTCCTGGAAGCAGTCCCCCGAGGATATCAAGGGAGGACTGACTCTACAGTGAACTGGGGAACCTTGTCGAAGTTCTCATTACTGATCATGGCATGGGAGGTCCGATTCTGCTGATAAAACCAGCTTCCTGGGCAAGTATCAAAGAGCCACCACACAGGGCTTCCCTGGTGGCGCAGTGGTTGAGAGTCCGCCTGCCGATGCAGGGGAACCGGGTTCGCGCCCCGGTCCGGGAGGATCCCATGTGCCGCGGAGCCGCTGGGCCCGTGAGCCATGCCCGCTGGGCCCGCGCTCCGGAGCCTGTGCTCCGCAACGGGAGAGGCCGCAGCAGGGGGAGGCCCGCATACCACAAAAAAAACAAAAAAAAAAAAGAATCC